>NC_134353.1:393964344-394204344 GCF_048569485.1 Anomaloglossus baeobatrachus | reverse complement strand
GGCGCATGGATAGAAGCCATTCAGTGAACTGTGCGTATTTGATTTCTTGGTTGTTGGCTAACCTCATAATGGCTGTGTACGAGAATAATGTGTAAATTACGCAAACGTCTCGCCACCATCAATGGTCTAGAAGATAGATCATTTTTCATAATAGGATTCACTAGCAACACTCTAAAATGTTTTTCAAGAATTGTGTTTAAATCCCCCCACTGAGAGTTATAAGTGGTGATAATTCTAGTTGTGTTAGCATTTGACTTGTTGTGGATATCGCGAACCCCATATAGAAGGTCATCCCTACTGCTTTTGAGAGCCCTTCTATAGCCTTGTCTGATATTTCTACAGCTATATCTGTGATCCATAAATTGTGATATTTGGTGCAAAGGAGGATCCCCGGGACCGCACACCAGACTCCCCCAGGGAGACTACCAGGAGCGAACCCCTATACAGAGACTGTCTAGCGGCCACCCAAGAGGGCCTAGATGCACAGCAGCCAGGACACGAGTGAAATATGAGTTAGCATCCTTAAGATGTCAGTGCGGGATATGGCTGCTGGTCCAACGGCAGATGTGGGCCGAAGAGGATCAGGACGGATGAGTGGAACCGGGTACAGATGCCGTTTGGTGGTAACAGATGGCGTCCGGGACCAGCGACGGGTGCAGACTGATGATACTGGATGGAGTCCAGAACCAGCAACGGGTACAGGCTGGCAGGAGATGATGGGATCCACAGCAGATTGTCACAGAGGAATCTCCTGGGAAACCGGAGGGCTGGAATCACTCAAGCTCGCAGTCGGGATCTGTGGGCAGAGACAGGGTTAACCTGGGTACGAGACACAGAGGGACCTGAACACCTAGTGCAAGAGACAAAGCTACAAGAACACGTTAAACAGGCACCACCCACATGGAAAAGGAAGTCTTATATACCCTGTACATGTTATCAGCCATATCCTGTTTCAGAGATGCTGGCCCTTTAAAAAAAGGTGAGAGTGCGAGCCCACGCCCGGTGCGCATGTGCGAAGCCCGGGAGCCAGCAATCAGCACAGGACGCAGAGGAAGTAATGCAGGAGAGCTGGAGGCAGAGTCCCGGACTGCAGCAAGACGGCGGGGCCGACGAGCAGGGGGGTATGGAGGACGCTGAGGAGGGGGAGCGGGAGCAGAGGCCGCAGTCAGAGCGTACGGGGACCGGGTCGGTGAGTGAGGAGCTGCGCCATGACAAGCGGCGCCGTGACGAGCGGCGCCTTGGCCCCGGGAGCGTGACACGAATCTACTGGCAATGTCTTTGGATTGAGTTTTAAAGCTGTTTTCTGATGAACATATCCTCCTGGCCCTCAAAAATTGGCCTACGGGGATACCCCATATAGTTGATGGTAAATGAGACGAGGATGCATGCAGCAGGGAATTTGTGGAAGTCGGTTTGCAGAACATATCTGTTATAATTTCACCACCTTTAGAAATAGTGATTTTGATGTCTAAGTACTCCATTTGCACACCATATTTGTAAGTCAATTTTATATTCTGATCGTTCCTATTAAGATTTATCATAAATCTCTCCAAATCATGCTCAGTGCCCTGCCACAGAAACCAGATATCGTCAATGTAATGCATGCATTCCTGAATTCCCAACACCGCTGGTAAATTCTCGCTCGAAAAAAGTTGGCGTTCCCAAAAACCTAAAAATAAATTAGCATACGAGGGGGCACATGAGGCCCCCATTGCATGTTTTACTTTTATAAATGTAAAGAAATCAATTTTGTGTGCTTATTCACTTCTCTGCCAAGCTGGGATTGATCCTGGACTGGTGAGGTTGGTTGGTGTTCAAATGAAGTGTGCACTATATTTTAGGACATTAAGTTGAATAATTAGTAAGAGCAAAGTCCATAAACAGGATGGGGAAAAGTCCAGGGGCAAAGTGGGAAAGGGAAATGTCCATAAACAGGAAAGAACAAGGTCCATAAACAGGACGGAGTCCACAAGGCAAAAAAGGCAAGGTCCCTGAGAGCTGTAGGGCAAGTACTGGGCCAAGGGTACAGTCCTCCTCCAGCCCCAAGGGTTCACAGTTGTCCCCAAATCCGGCAGAGGGGAGCGCAACAGGCGCAAACTTGGAAAACGGGAAAAATAAAAATCAGCAGCAGAGTTCTTGCCAATCCGGCCACACGGGGCATCACATTCCCATACCAATAAAACAAAACTCCTTGCCTCCTCCGGCCACAAGGGGCATTTCACCTCTCTCCACTAACCTGAACAAAGCCTTGGCCTATTCTGGCCACTTTAGGGCAACATTCTTAGGCCCAACCGAGAGTCCTCCACCTTCAAATCACAGTTATCCTGTGGCTGGCCTTGGTTCCTTTAAACTTGTAAGGAGGTTTTCTAACGAGCCCCCCTTTTCACCATGGCCTTACAGCCAACAGAGGAACTGCAGGTGGTATTCAGCCTTCTCACACCTACTTCTTCTACCATGCATCCCAGGATCTAGGGGAAGAGGGCCAAGTCCACTTCCAAGGTGCGCTCAGGAACTCCCTCTGATCTGGATCATCCTTCAAGGGATTAGTGGCGGTGTAGAATAACTGGGCTGTCTGGTTCCCAATCCCATTGATTGTCATACTGGCCATAGGGGCAGCAGAGATGGACAGTTCTGCAACACTCTTTTCAGCCTCGGGGGGTCTGGACCACGTGTGGCCCTTGGGGAAGTGGCAGGCTCCAGTTCCTGATTGGGGGTCTCCCTGTGGCTAGCTGATGGGACCCCTCCATGTCACATTCTAAAAACTTGTTAAAGTCACCAATCGTAATGTACCCCTGACCCACATGACCCCATAAAGTGATACATGTGATCAGAGGTATGCCCAGAGGCCTTTGGGCATCCCTCTGATCACATGTATCACTATGTGGGGTCATGTGGTTCAGGGGTATGTCACGATTGGTGACTTTAACAAGTTTTTTGAGCACTTTCACAATCCATGTATTGAACCTAGGACTGGATTCTGTTACTAAAGGGATATGGGACGCAGTTGCGCTCCGCACATCTGAGTTCCGACTGAATTTCCTTGTTGGAATTGAGGACACCCTTGAACAGTGTGGAGCGCATTTGCGTTACATGCATCTGAATCCCGACTGGAATTTGTTGCTGGATAATGTTATTAACAAAATGTGGGACGCAATTGCGCTCCACGCGTCTAAGTTCTGTTGCCGGAAGTGAGGTATCGCTATTGCCACAGTGTGGGATGCATCTGCGTTCCACGCGTCTGAGCCCCGATACCAGAAGTGACATCTAATTCCGGACATGAGGTGATGCTGCTGACAGAGTGTGGAGCGCAATTGCGTTCCACGCGTCTGAGTCCCGACTGGATTTTGTTGCCAGAAGTGAGGTATCACTATTAATACAGAGTGGAACTCATTTGCGTTCCACGCATCTGAGTACCGATACCGGAAGTGACATCTAACGCCTCCATATTACACAGGAGGCTGGGATGTACCTCAGGACTCTAGAGGGGGTTGGTACAAGGTGATCCTTGATACAGGAAGTGAGGCATTAGCACAAGTCTCATATAGAGTATTTAAATGACAGGACAGGGGCCAGATATATGTCATCAGCCATTGTATTGCTGGCTGATGATACAGCGTTCTTATCTGAGAACAGCATGGTCCCTGAGTAAGTACTTCTCTGTATGGGAAACTAACAATGGGGGAGATTAGATGGAGTGCTTATCTGCATTGTTGCTATTATTACAGCCAGTAAAACTACCTCACTGGAGTACCATGGTGTAGTGCCAGGCTTCTGTGAGCAAGAGGCCTACACCTGTCTGTTATCTTGCTCCGGTAATTAAACAAATGCTGTTTCAGGCCTTAGGGGTGCTTCACACACAGCGAGCTCGCTGCCGAGATCGCTGCTGAGTCACGCTTTTTGTGACGCAGCAGTGACCTCATTAGCGATCTCGCTGTGTGTGACACTGAGCAGCGATCTGGCCCCTGCTGCGAGATCGCTGCTCGTTACACACAGCCCTGGTTCGTTTTCTTCAAAGCCGCTCTCCCGCTGTGACACACAGATCGCTGTGTGTGACAGCGAGAGAGCGACAAATGAAGCGAGCAGGGAGCAGGAGCCGGCGTCTGACAGCTGAGGTAAGCTGTATCCAAGATAAACATCGGGTAACCAAGGTGGTTACCCGATATTTACCTTAGTTACCAGCCTCCGCAGCTCTCACGCTGCCTGTGCTGCCGGCTCCGGCTCTCTGCACATGTAGCTGCTGTACACATCGGGTTAATTAACCCGATGTGTATAGCAGCTAGGAGAGCAAGGAGCCAGCGCTAAGCAGTGTGCGCGGCTCCTTGCTCTCTGCACATGTAGCTGCATTACACATCGGGTTAATTAACCCGATGTGTACAGCAGCTAGGAGAGCAAGGAGCCAGCGCTCAGTGTGCGCGGCTCCCTGCTCTCTGCACACAGCGCTGGTAACTAATGTAAACATCGGGTAACCATACCCGATGTTTACCTTAGTTACCAGTCTCCGCAGCTTCCAGTCGGCGGCTCCGTGCAAGCGCAGCGTCGCTTGCACGTCGCTGCTGGCTGGGGGCTGTTCAGTGGTCGCTGGTGAGATCTGCCTGTTTGACAGCTCACCAGCGACCATGTAGCGATGCAGCAGCGATCCTGACCAGGTCAGATCGCTGGTCGGATCGCTGCTGCATCGCTAAGTGTGAAGGTACCCTTATTCTGGTGATGGTCTCATGCATTCATGTTGCTTTGTTTGGCTATTGGTATTGTGTGCCAATTGTGGCCCCTTTTCCTGTTGCCTCACTTTCATTTTTGGAAATGTGGAGACCCCAAGTAGGGTTTCCAAGCTTGCTTTGGTCTGTATTGCCAGTCTTCTGGGGGCAAGAGGCCTACATCCTGCACTTAGGCATGTCTTGATTTTTAAAACTGAAATGCCAGGCCACAGCCTGTGTGTTGCATGGACCGTAACTCCCTGGTGTTTTAAGGCCCTATGGGGGAGGAGAATTGATGCTAATATACTGCTCTGCTGTCTGCCTGAAAGGTTTTTTAATCTTGAGGCTTCAGGCTGGGTCTCCAAGTTGGGTCTTGTCTGTAGTGGCATGGGTATGGGAGCACCAGCCCTACACCTGTCTGTCATACACCTGCAGATTAACACCATTATCTGCTAACATTGTGAAAAATGACTCAGTATAGGCAAAAATTGAATACATTTGACTACTACATGCATGAACCGGCATGCACAAACATGCCTACCCAACCACCAGCCACCAAATCAACTGCATATGCTGCTTGCTTCTCCTATGATCAACCCCTGATGAGCCCAGTAGTTGGGTATCCCACTCAAAGTTGTCATAAATGAGTTATCACCAAAAATATATGACTACCAAATTTCTGTGATCTTTACACAACATTCTTAATTACTGGACAATAGTGTAATGCATGTCTTCACAGTTTAAAAAAAAATACCGGCCCAAAACCTGTGCTGCATAGTCTGTAACTCCCTGGTGGTTTAAAGCTCTATGGGGAGGGGGCAATTGATGGTACTGTATTGCTGTTTTGGAAGGCAGAGAGTACAAGATGTGTCTCCAAATGTTGTGGAGAGGTTACTGCCAGTGTTCTAGGAAAGAGAGGCCTACACCTGCCACTAACGCATATCTTGATTTAAAAAGAAGAAAACAATACCGGCCCACTGCCTGTATTGCATGGACCGTAACTCTTTTGGTGTTTTAAAGTCCAATGGGGAGGTGGCAATTGATGCTACTGTACCGAGGTTTTTGAAGGCAGAGACTACAAGATGTATCTCCAAATGTTGTGTAGAGGTTACTGACAGTGTTCTTGGAAACAGAGGTCTTCATCTGCCACTGGCCCACTAATGGATGTCGTGATAAAAAAAAAAAATCCCGGCCCACAGCCTGTGTTGCATGGACCATAACTCCCTGGTATTTGAAGCCCTATGGGGAAAGGGCAATTCCCTATGGGGAGAGGGCAATTTATGGTAATGTACTGCTGTTTTGGAAGGCAGAGACTACAAGATATTTCTCCAAATGTTGTTGAGTGGTTACTTCCAGTGTTCTTGGAAAGACAGGCCTACACCTGCCACTAATGCATATCTTGATTTAAAAAAAATACAGACCCATAGCCTGTGTTGCATGGACCGTAACTCCCTGGTGTTTTAAGGCCCTATGGGGAGGTGACAATCGATGCTACTATACTGCTCTGCTGTCTGCCTGAAAGGTTTTTCAATCTCGAGGCTTCAAGATGGGTCTCTAAGTTGGGTCTTGTCCGTAGTGGCATGGCTATGAGAGCACCAGCCGTACACATGTCTGTCATCCACCTCCAGTTTGTCTTTGTTATCAGGCAATTTTATGAAAACAGACTCATTAGAGGCAAAAATTCAATTAATTTGACTACTACAAGCATAAACCTACAGAGGCGCAAACATGCATTACTGTGGTAATCTCACTGCGTTAAAATGCAGACTACTATGCGGCCAACAAATCAACCGCATCTGCTGCTTCCATTTCCTGTGATCAATACCTCATGCACCACCAGTAGTTGGGTGTCCCACTCAAAGTTGTCATTAATAAGGTTTTGCCAAGAGTTTAGAACTATCAAAATTATGTGAGCTTTACCCAACATTCTTCTTTAGTGGACAACAGTGTAATGCATTTCTTTACTGTTTAAAAAAAAAATGCCAGCCCACAGCCTGTGTTGCATGGACATCTTTCGGTACTTTGTTGACTGACTTTGATAAATGGCTGGCTCCACAGAACTTGGAGCTAGAGAAAGCCATGTGCGATTAGGGTGCAAACCTAGTGGCGGAACTACGACTTTGCAACATTATGTCTGGGTGACATCACATATGCACTGCATTGATCAGCCTGGTTGTACAGCAATTTCTATGGCAGGATTATGTCCTGGATGCGCTGCTGCACAAAGCACGGTCACGGTGTGCTCACATTTTCAAATTAAAATACAGTTACTGATGGTACTGTTCTGCTGTTTTGGAAGGCAGATACTACATGATGTGTCTCCAATAGTGATGAGCGAGTACTAAAAAGCTCGGGTGCTCGAAGCTCGGGCCGAGCCTCCCAAGATACTCGTGTACTCGGCCCGAGCAACAAGCCCAATGTTATCCTATGGGAGACCCGAGTATTTTTGTGAAATGACCCCCCGGCAGCATGTAGAAACCCTAAAAATGTCACAAAAGTCTCAGAAGAGTGCTCAAATGACATGGCAACAGCATGGGGAAGACCCCTTGAAGCATTTATCACTCAAAAGTCACAGCTGTGAACAATTTTGTCCGCGTTTCACGCCATTTTTACGGACTCACCAGAAAACCTTCCAAAATGATTTTTCATGGCAGAAATGTTAAGGGCACATACCCAATAGTGAGATAGAGCTGGTGTATGTTACTTTTTGAGATTAATACATGAAAGATTTTACGTGAAAACATTGTGTGGCACTCCGATGTCCCCGAGAAGAGACGTACATGAAGGCCTCTTGAGTCTAATGTGCCCATTTTGAGGAAGTGAGTCTTTGTAGTATTTTCCTTTGCCAGGGCAGTCCAAAATTGTGAGGTTCACCAATGCCCCTGCATACAGACGTGCATGAGGGCCTGTAAACCTGAAGTGCCCATTGTAAGGAAGTGGGTCTATTGTAGTATAGCCCTTAGGCAGGGCAGCCAAAAATTGGGAGGCTCCACATTGTCCCTGGATAGAGACGTGCATGATGGCCTGTAAACCTGAAGTGCCCATTGTCAGGAAGTGGGTGTATTATAGTATAGCCCTTAGGCAGGGCAGCCAAAAATTGGGAGGCTCCACATTGTCCCTGGATAGAGACGTGCATGATGGCCTGTAAACCTGAAGTGCCCATTGGAAGGAAGTGGGTCTATTGTAGTATAGCCCTTAGGCAGGGCAGCCAAAAATTGGGAGGCTCCACGTTGTCCCTGGATAGAGACGTGCATGAGGGCCTGTAAACCTGAAGTGCCCATTGGAAGGAAGTGGGTCTATTGTAGTATAGCCCTTAGGCAGGGCAGCCAAAAATTGGGAGGCTCCACGTTGTCCCTGGATAGAGACGTGCATGAGGGCCTGTAAACCTGAAGTGCCCATTGTAAGGAAGTGGGTCTATTGTAGTATAGCCCTTAGGCAGGGCAGCCAAAAATTGGGAGGCTCCACGTTGTCCCTGGATAGAGACGTGCATGAGGGCCTGTAAACCTGAAGTGCCCATTGGAAGGAAGTGGGTCTATTGTAGTATAGCCCTTAGGCAGGGCAGCCAAAAATTGGGAGGCTCCACGTTGTCCCTGGATAGAGACCTGTTAGGTTCTTAGTGCCTCCGTGCTTGCATTTAAAAACCGCACGTGTGTGCCTGTTGGTGGCAGCTTTCCGCTGCATTTGTGTGAGTTTTGCAAAAACTTGGATATAACGCACAAGTCTAGTGAATACACATCAGCACAGCATTGCAAAATGCGCAAGGGCGTTGTCAACGAACAAGGAAGTGGACGTGATGGTGGTGCAGGCAGAGACCGAGGTTGTGTGCAAGCTCTAATTTCGCCACAACAAAGGGCCACATCTAGTCGCTCGCACGTCCTGTCCCAAATTCTTGGGGACCGCAGCAGTACACCGCTCTTGAACCAAGACCAGTGTCAACAGGTTGTTAGTTGGATAGCGGATAATGCTTCCAGTCAGATTGGCACCACCACAAACACTCTGTCTTCCACACGGTCAAGTGTCAGTAGCCGTGATACTGCACCGCACATTTCAGAACCTGATCCTCCTTCCTACCACCAGGCCGAGTACACGTCCACAGACATTACTGATCCCACACTTGGACACTCGGAAGAGCTGTTCGTTCACGTTTCCATTCACAAATTCTGGCCTCTCGCCAGCTCCTGTTGAAGTGGGCCATGACGAGATTGTATGTACAGATGCCCAAATATTTGAGCAGCCACGTTCTCACGAAGTTGGCAACGTGTCTCAACAAGGGGTGGACGATGATGAGACACAATTGTCAGGAAGTCAGGAGGAGGAGCAGGGTGCGGAAGAGGAAGACAACGTGGTGGATGATCCAGTAACTGACCCAACCTGGCAGGAGGATATGCAGAGCGAGGACAGCAGTGCACAGGGGGAGGGAGGCGTAGCATCCCAACAGGCAGTAAGAAGCAGAGTGGTGGCCCCAGGCAGACGTCAGGCAACTGTTCCCCGGAACAACACGACACAAGGTGCCTGTACAAATGTTAGGTCTTCCCGAGTCTGGCTGTAATACTATTGTATGTATTGAGGATTTCGATTGCGTTAGGGCAATGACAACCAGAGACGAGTTCTTGGTGCAAGACGTTTATAATATGCAACCAGCAAATATGTACATAAACGGAACAAAAACACAGTAGAACATAAATACAGGAAATACCTTCCAGGGACGGAGCGAAAGGGAATTCCCGGGACCGCGCACCGGACTCCCCCAGGGAGACCACCAAGAGCGAACCCCTATACAGGGACTGTCTGGCAATCACCCCAGAAGCCCTAAATGCGCAGCAGCCGGGACACAAAAGGGCAATAGGTAAGTCCAAAAATGTCCGTACGTGATGTGAGTCCAGAGTAGTATTAAACGGAAGGAACCGGGCAGAAGTGCCGACCAAAGACGGCAAACGGAGTCCGGGCACAGCTAGATGATACCAGATGAAGTCCAGAGTCGGTGTCGGTTGTTTTCCAAGAGGATCCGAATAACAATCAGGAACCAAAAGCAGCAGGGCAGGAGCACACAGGAAGCAGTATACTCAGGCACTGGACTAAGCTTTAGGGGCGGCTTTTAAACAGATGGACAGGAAGTAGGGCAACAGAACAGAAAACTCCATGTTAACAAAGGGCAAGCTCTTTCAAAAGAAAACTGGAAAACCCGGAACTCTGACACTGGCAGTTTTTTAAGTTGGCTCCAGATGATTCTAAAAAGGCCATATGCAACACCTGCCATGCCAGCATCAGCAGGGGTACCAAAACTAGCAGCCTGACCACCACCAGCATGATCAGGCACATGTCAGCCAAGCACCCGACTTTGTGGGAAGTACAACAGAGTCGAGGAGCAGTGCTTGCTGATGTCACTGCTACGTCTTCGCTGGTTGTGCATGCGAGCCAATCCCCTGTCCATGCTGCCTGCGAACAAGCCTCCTCCACTCCTGCACCTGCAGTTGCCTACGCAGAAAGAACACCATCATCAAGCACGTCCTTGTCCCAGCGCAGCGTTCAGTTATCTATTCAGCAAACCTTTGAACGCAGGCGCAAATACACTGCCAACACCCCACATGCCACAGTTCTAAATGCTAACATTTCGCGACTGCTTGCGCTGGAAATGTTGCCTTTTAGGCTGGTTGAGACAGAAGCATTCCGCGACCTGATGGTGGCAGCTGTCCCACGTTACTCGGTCCACAGCCGCCACTATTTCTCCCGGTGTGCCGTCCCCGCATTGCATAACCACGTGTCACAAAACATCACACGTGCCCTGAACAACGCTGTTTCAGCCAAAGTCCACCTAACCACAGACACGTGGACAAGTGCATGTGGGCAAGGCCGCTACATCTCGTTGACGTCACACTGGGTTAATATTGTGCAAGCTGGGACCCAGTCTGAGCGAGGGACGGAACACGTCCTTCACACACCAAGTTTTGCAGGCCCTACCTCAGTCAGGGTTTCACACACACTCTACAGCTCCGGAATGTCATGCTCCTCAGCCTCCTCCTCCTCCTGCGCATCCTGATCCACTTTACCCTCCACACCAGTCCCAAGCTGGAAGTGTCGCGGGCGGAGGAGGGGACGGTGCGCTCTCCCACTGCTCGGGTCCGGCTGACGCTGCTCTACGGCTGCTGCTGCTCGTTGGCTCGAGCGATGGCCGGATCCCGGGGACTCGAGCGGCGCTACTCGCCCGTGAGTGAAAAGGGGTGGTTTGGGTTTTGGGGATATTGTCCGTGACGCCACCCACGGTTGTGGTGATTGTGTAGACACCACCGCTGCTCTGGACGGGGATCCCGGGAGCCTGTGACAGGGAGCAGCTTTATTGTTATTTCTCCCCTCCGTGGGTAGGGGGGTTGGTTGTCCCGGGGCCTGGTGATGGGGTAGAGATGGATGACAGGCGGGTTGCGGGGCCTGATGAGGTGCAGGGTCGCAGGGGCAGCGCTGTGCCGCACGGCACGGAGGTACTCACTCAGCCCAATGATGATGACACAGTTCACGGTAAAACAAGTGGCTGGATGGACGGGTCACTCGGACGGCTGCGGTTGTTCCTCCCTGCAGGTTAGTGATGACTGTCTCTCCCTGCACCTAAGTTAAGTGTTGGTAGTGATGGTTTCCCAACGGTAACCCGCTCCCCGACCTGGATATGGGCCGGAGGAGCCCCTTTTGCCCACAGGCGCTGGCCCTGGGAGACGGTTGCCCTTGGCGGTGGCGGTGTCTTCCCTTCACGGTTGTACGGTTGCCTTCTATCTGGACTTGGCTGTTTGGAAACCCTGAGGTTCCCTTCACTAACGGATTTGGCAAATTCACGGCGACACCAAGCCTTGCCGGATCCGAAAGTCCTCTGCCAATGGTGCTGGCTTCTCTTTGTATACCGGTCTGGTACGGCCGGGTCACCACCCGTCCACGGTCCTTACGGCAGACTCCAATCGGCCTCCACTGCAGACGGTCACCACATCCTGCCAACCTTGCTGTCCTGTCCGGGCCACACACCCGGACCAACTTCAGGCTCTTTGCTGTCACTTTTCTCCTCTCTACTACTTTCCTCCTTCCACTTCCTTAGCTTAACTCTCACTGCCTGTGTTTTCCCTCCTCCTCGGTGGGTGGAGACCAACCGCCTGGCTCCACACCCTGGTGTGGACAACAGCCCCTGGGGAAGGCAACAAGGATTTTGTGTTTTGACTATGATATGCCTGCAGGGAGTGTGGGGTGTTTAAGTGTTGTGCTCTGTGGTCCCTGGCTTGTCCAGGGCGACACAGAAGCACTGCAGCACTGCCTCGGTGAAGCGGCAACAGGCAGTGCTGAAGCTAATCTGCATAGGTGACAAACCCCACAATGCAGAAGAGGTGTGGACAGCTCTGAAACAGCAGGCAGATCACTGGCTCACAACTCTGAACCTAAAGCCAGGAAAGGTCGTGTGTGACAATGGCCGGAACCTGGTGGCGGCTTTGAGGCGAGGCCAGCTGACACATGTTCCATGCGTGGCCCATGTGCTCAACCTCGTGGTTCAGCGGTTTCTAAAGTCATACTCAGAGCTGTCTGATCTGCTGGTAAAAGTTCGCCGCCTGTCTGCACATTTTCGAAAGTCACCTACTGCTTCAGCCGGCCTTGCCGGCTTAAGACGCCGTTTGCATCTTCCGGCACACAGACTGGTGTGTGATGTCCCCACGCGTTGGAATTCAACTCTGCACAAGTTGGTCAGGATATGTGAGCAGAAGAGGGCAGTTGTTGAGTACCTGCATCACCTAAGCCGTCGGGAAATGGGTCAAACTCCACACATAACACCTGAGGAGTGGAGATGGATGTCCGACCTATGCACCATCCGCCAAAACTTTGAGGACTCCACCAAGATGGTGAGCGGCGATGACGACATTATTAGCGTCACCATACCGCTTCTCTGCCTTCTAAAATGGTCTCTGCTCAAAAAACAACCATGATGCATTGCAGGCGGAGCGCGATGAGTTTGAGCAAGAAACAGTAGTGGGTGTGGGTGATGATAACACACAGCCCAGCCTCGTCTCATCACAACGTGCAGTGGAGGACTATGACGAGGAGGAGGATGAAGACATGGAGCAACTCTCTGGCCAAATTGAGGATATGACATGCAGTCATATCCTCGGTTCAGCGTGGCTGGCCAAAGGACAGGGTAGATGATGAGGAGGAGGAGGAGGAGGACAGCATGTTCAGTCATCGTGTTGGTCAGGATACTGAAGTGATGGCTGTTAAGAGTCTGGCACACATGGCTGACTTTATGGTAAGCTGCCTGTCTCGTGACCCTCGCGTTAAGAACATCTTGGCCGACAATCATTACTGGTTGGTAACACTGTTAGACCCACGCTAAAAGGAGAACTTTATGTCTCTTATTCCCGAGGCGGAGAGGTCAGGCAAAATGCAGCAGTTCCAGAAGGCCATAGTCACGGAAGTAGGCAAAGCATTCCCCTCACAAAACGCTAGCGGCATAGGTCAGGAATCAGTGGACAACCAAGGCGTACAGCCGAGAGGGGCACAAGTCCAATCCGCCAGAGGTAGGGGAACAGTCTTTAAGATGTGGGACAGTTTTCTCAGCCCCTCACATACCACAGCCCCTGAGGTGAGGGGTAGTGCCACAAGAAATCCTACGTTTGGCCAGATGCTCAAGGAGTACCTTGCAGATCAAACAACTGTACTCCGACATTCCTCTGTGCCTTACAATTAATGTGTATCCAAGCTGGACACGTGGCATGAATTGGCTCTCTACGCCTTGGAAGTCCTGGCCTGCCCTGCCGCTAGCGTTTTGTCAGAGCGTGTTTTTAGTGCCGCAGGTGGAATCATTACAGATTAAACGCACCCGCCTGTCAACTGTAAATGCTGACAGGCTGACTCTGATCAAGATGAACAAGGGTTGGATTTGGCCAGACTTCACCACACACCAACAGCAAATTACAGCGGAATTTAAAGTTTGTAACGGGAATTTGCCATGTACCTCCACTCACCCATGGTAACACACTTCTGGACTTTGGCTAATCGCTGGACTGCTCCTCCTTCTCCTCATGCGCCATCATGGTGACCGTTACAATAGTTAAGCCGTTGTTTCAGGTATACCCCCAGTGGTAAATTTTTTCGCCCATTCTTTCTGAATGGGCATTACAACGACAGGAGACCCGCTCCTTTGCAATGGGAACAATGTTTTGAGGCCCTCATGCACATCTCTATCCAGGGACAATGTGGAGCCTCCAAATTTTTGGCTGCCCTGCCTAAGGGCTATACTACAATAGACCCACTTCCTTACAATGGGCACTTCATGTTTACAGGCCATCATGCACGTCTCTATCCAGGGACAATATGGAGCCTGACGCTGCCACCGACTGCCACACACGTGCTGTTTTTAAATGCAAGCACGGACGCAATAAGAACCTAACTGGTTTTTAGGAGCGACAATTACTGAGAAGTCTGACACTATCAGACACTGCTGACTGACGTGTATTATACACTAGACTTGTGCGTTATATAATAGTTTGTGCAAAACGCGCACCTGTACGCTGCCACCGACAGACACACACGTGCTGTTTTTAAATGCAAGCACGGACGCAATAAGAACCTAACTGGTTTTTAGGAGTGACAATTACTGAGAAGTCTGACACTATCAGACACTGCTGACTGACGTGTATTATACACTAGACTTGTGCGTTATATAATAGTTTGTGCAAAACGCGCACCTGTACGCTGCCACCGACTGCCACACACGTGCTGTTTTTAAATGCAAGCACGGACGCAATAAGAACCTAACTGGTTTTTAGGAGCGACAATTACTGAGAAGTCTGACACTATCAGACACTGCTGACTGACGTGTATTATACACTAGACTTGTGCGGTATATAATAGTTTGTGCAAAACGCGCACCTGTACGCTGCCACCGACAGACACACACGTGCTGTTTTTAAATGCAAGCACGGAGGCAATAAGAACCTAACTGGTTTTTAGGAGCGACAATTACTGAGAAGTCTGACACTATCAGACACTGCTGACTGACGTGTATTATACACTAGACTTGTGCGTTATATAATAGTTTGTGCAAAACGCGCACCTGTACCCTGCCACCGACTGCCACACACGTGCTGTTTTTAAATGCAAGCACGGACGCAATAAGAACCTAACTGGTTTTTAGGGGCGACAATTACTGAGAAGTCTGACACTATCTGGACTGTTTTAGACTGTGTACACCAGCCCCAGATATGATGAAGGCTGGTATACGGTCACCACTAGGAATGGCTATATACCCTGCCTGCCTGCCTGCCTGTATACTGCTACAATAGTCCTGACAAGGACTCTTCTGGTCACTAGCCTGTATTCCGACCTGGCTATACCCTGCCTGTATATAGCAACAATAGTCCTGAGAAGGACTCTGCTACTGTACTCCGACCTGGCTATACCCTGCCTGCCTGTATACAACTAGAATAGTCCTGAGAAGGACTTTTGGTCACACTGTTTGCAGCCCTGCAACTGAAAAAGCTATAAAGGGCCGCAAAGCTTTCCCTGAATCAGCGACACTCTCCCTGCACTGACTGTCTGGATAGCTGTGAGCAGAGCACAGCGCGCCGGCCGGTATAAAGGCTCGGTCACGCTGTGCAGGCCGGCCAATCACTGCAATTCCACAACTAACAGGGCTGTGGCATTGCAGTGGTCTGCCAGCCAATCCCTGCATGAGGGCTGGCTCTCAAAAGAGCGCCAACATGCAGAAATGAAGACCACGAGTACAGCACGAGTATCGCGAGATTACTCGGTCCCCGCCGAGCAGCCCGAGTACAGCGATACTCGTGCGAGTACCGAGTAGTTACAAGCATGCTCGCTCATCACTAGTCTCCAAATGTTGTGGAGAGGTTACTGCCTGTGTTTTTGGAAACAGAGGCCTATGTAACACCCTGGGGTTGAGGGGTTTTTACCCGACTCGTCGCAGGGCCGGGGGTTGCAGATCCTGTGCGTCATCACGGGCTGGCCTGGCCCGGTTTCATAACCCTGAGGCATACAGGAGGGAGGGAAGGCGGTGGGCTGGAGCAAGGATGAAGGATGGGGGTAGTGATGGTGAGGAAAATCTCTTTAGATCGTGACGTCACCTGTGGTCTGCGGCCACTATGGGTGCTGCTCTCCAGGGCTGATGGTGAAGGCCGCAGCCTGAATGGTATTGCTCCCCAGGGGCGGAGCGGGTTTACCCTGGGGAGGATGAAGGAGGACGGACGGGGGTGGTGGTAGTCCCTGTTGGCGCCGCAGCGCTTGGCGACGGCGGTGGCAAATGAGAGGCAGAGGCAACAGCTGCGGTTCCAGGTCTTTTACTCACTGGTAGTTCAGGCACTGCCGCAGAGTACTGGTCTATGCCACAATTGGCTCCAGCCGATCCCAGATAGGCGTCGGTCACCGCTGGTGTCAGTGGAAGTCTTTCTAGTGAAGTGTCCCCCATTTGCTATCCGGAACAAAACTCGACTTCTGTTGTCTGTGCGAGATGTTATCCCATGCTGTTCCCGGGAAAGTCTGCTCTAGTGAGATGGTTGCGCCTACTTCTTACCCCAAGTGGTGTCGGACCACAGTGGTTGTCCTAGCGACTGGGGAAGTCCCATGCTTCAGGATGGCTAACCTCCCTGTCTGCCCTAGTCCACCCCACTGTGGGAAAGCACCTTATTGTTTTATATGTGTGGTTTTGTGAAGGCACCGGCAGTTAACCCCCTCCTAACCCAGGATGGCTATTACCCCTTAAAGGAGGTGTAATACCCTGTGGTGCCTGAAGTATCAGGGGCGCCACACCTACGCATGCCCCTATTGCATGTCTTCATTTAAAAAAAAAAATAGCAGTCTGTACCCTGTTTGTTGCATAGACTGTACCTCCCTGCTATTTTAAAGCCCTACAGAGAGGGGGGCAATTGATGGTATTGTACCGCTGTGTCCCTGGAAGAATTTTAATGTCCAGACTACAAAATGGGGAAACTTATGTCTTCTGGGTAGTGCCAGTGTGACGCCCTGGCCTATCAGGTCAATACCCTACAGGGTATTGTGCAATCTGCCCTTCTACACAGTATCCACCCTCCTTGGTTACGGATTTTGGTCCTTTGGTGTTGCTAACAGCTTAGCCAATCAAAATCCTAGGAACACTTCCCACTTTAACCTACCAGACACACCATTGGGGTCCTGAAGGGAATAGGGCCGCCCACATGGGGGGTTGGTGAAGGGAGAGTGAGGAAAGTGACAGTTGAGCAGTTGAGTTCAGACAGTGGAGCGTGAAGTGAAGTGACTCTCTTGGAGGGAGAGGTCACGGAGCAAGGCTCCTGAGAACAAGGTGGCAGACGTTGGTCTGGGCCTGGTAGGAGCTGGAACCCGGTCGCAAGGGACAGTGTCAAGAGGCACGGACTGCCGAGGAGGGCAGCCGGCGGCCTTGAGCCATCACCGGGCAGGGGCCAGGGCACGACGAGGTACGTGGACCCCAGGCCAGAACGTAGCTTCACGCGTTCCGGTTATTTACCCGACGGGGGTGAAGACTTCAAGTGTCATCCCCAACCCGCTCCAAAATCGGGGTACTAGCGCACCGATGAGATAGGACTTTCCCACTACAGTCCAATGAAATCCTATGCGTGAACCCTGAGAGCAAAGTCACTCCGTTAACCATTCAGGTGAGCGGGACCCAAAGAGTTATATACCCACGGGTCCAACAGAGACGAACGTGCCAAGGACAGGGTCACAGGCTAACACCAAGGGCACGGATCCAAGCGTGCTCCCCGTAGGCTGAAGTGGTGCTCAGAATTCTGGTTTACAAGCTGTCGGTGTAGTTATTCCAGGACTGAGTACATTTAAGACCCCTGTTCCTATCCCCCACGGCACCCAAATGCCATCTCAACCATCAACGGGCCCCGGGACACAAACCCCCTACCAACGGAGGGGTTAAACATCAGGCTGCCACACCATCGTCATCAGGCTCCTCAACGGCAGCGGTGGTCCCTCACATTACCACGCACCGTGGGTGGCGTCATGAACTTTCCAAAAAAAAACCTGTACATACCTCCCCCCCCCTTCTTTTAATCGAGTGGCCGCGCGACCCTCGGGTCCGGAGACCCCTCGAGCCACCGCGGATCCGGATCCGAGCGGCAGCAGCCCGGATCCGAGCGGCAGCAGCCCGGCTGCTCGCACAGGGGCGGTACACCAGGATTCTGTGACTAAGAGGCCTAGACCAGACACTGTAGCATGTAGAGGGGGACAATTGATGCTATTGTACCACTCTGTACCTGAAATGATTTTTAATGTCTAGACTACAAAAAGGGGAAACTTATGTCTTGGGGGTAGTGCCATGCTTCTGTGACCAAGAGGCCTAGACCGGTCACTGTAGCACATCTTCCTTTTTCTAATTGCAATGCCGGCCCACATGGCCAGTGTGTTGCATGGACCTTACCTCCCTGCCCTTTTAATGCCCTATGGGGAGGGGGCAATTGATACTATTGAACTGTGTCTCTGGATGGATTGTTAATGTTGAAACTCAAAAATGTGGGTGAAACGTATGTCTTGTGGGTAGTGCCAGGCTTCTGTGACCAAGAGGTCTAGATCGGTCACTGTAGCATGTAGAGGGGGTAATTGATGCTATTGTACTGCTTTATCCCTGGAAGGATTTTTAATGTTCAGACTACAAAATGGGGGAAGGGAAACATATGTCTTGTTGGTTGTGCCAGGATTCTGTGACCAAGAGGCCTAGACCAGTCACTGTAGCATGTAGAGGGGGTCAATTGAGCTATTGTACTGCTGTATCCCTGGAAGAATTTTTAATGTCGTGACTACTACATAGGTCTCCAAGTTGTGTCTTGTCTGTACTGGCAGGGGAATGGGAGTACCAGCCATATACCTGCAAATATAGGGGCCTGTGGGACAGTTAGAAAAAAACAAGGAGGTTTTACAGATGTATAGAGAAGGAGACGTGATTTTCACTGGTAAGTGGTCTACTACTTACAGTGGAGTGCAATGACAGGAAGGACGTCTACATGCTCATAACTCTGCACGCGGACACCACTGTGACAGTCAGCGATAAGGGCGCCACCAGGGACAAAGAGAAACCAATCTGTGTAACAGATAATATGTTTATGGGAGGTATTGAACTTTCAGACCAGGTGCTTTAACCATATCTGGTGAAGCGAAAGACTAGGGCCTGGTACAATAAGGAAGTAATTTAAGGCTATGTGCGCACAGTGCGTTTTTCGCGGCGTTTTTGCGCGTTTTTCGGGTGCGTTTTTGGCCTCAAAACTGCAGGACTTTGCTTCCCCAGCAAAGTCTATGAGTTTTCATTTTTGCTGTCCGCACACATCTGTTTTTTTTCAGCTGCGTTTTTGTGGTGCACAAAAACGCAGCATGTCAATTATTCCCGCGTTTTTCACTGCGCTTTTCATCCATTGAGTTCAATGGGATGTTGAAAGACGCAATGAGAAACGCAAAATAGCTGCGTTTTGGTGCGTTTCTAAGACCAAAAATGCAGCTATAAACGCAGGAGGTGGGTAGTAAAGTGACGTGTACAGGAAGAGGATTCCTTCTGTCAGTATATACAGAAGCGTGAATTCTCCTGGTACCGTCACCGCCGCTTCCACCTCCAGTCCTGTGCATGTCTGCTGCCGTGCGGCGCCATGTCTGGGCGGGAGGTGGAAGCGGCTGCGAAAACAAAAGTTAACAATAGAAAAAAAAAAAAAAAGTTATACTCACCTGTCTGCAGCCTCCCGGTGCCATGCCCGCTCCCATCTCCTCTCACGGTATCGCCACCCCCGCTCTGGCTGTATGCAGACGGCCGGGAAACCTCCGATGGATGCAGGACCTGGCGATGCATCACCTGATGCAGTCACCTGACGCATCAGGTGATCGTAAGTATCGCGGTGACGCGGGCGCCCGGCCGGTATCAGCGGATGCGTCAGGAGACTTCATCCCTGATTACCGGCAGCTGCTGCAGCGATCGGACAGGATCAGACTCCCGCCCCATCGCTGCAGGAGCTGCCGGTAATCTGCACATAAGTGAGTATTATTTTTTTTTTTTGCACCGATGCATCTGCTGATTGTATAATCGGCTTTTATACAATCAGCTGATGTGTGATGGGATTCAGGCACTTGATCCTGACACATCCTCTGATCGCTTTGCCTTCCAGCAAACCGATCAGATGATATTGGATCCGGATTGGACGGCGCGGGACCCTGACCCAGGATTACTGCGGAGGGGGGGTTCTTTATTTCAATAAAGATGGAGTCACTAATTGTGTTGTGTTTTATTTCTAATAAAAATATTTTTCTGTGTGTTGTGTTTTTTTTTATCTTTACTAGAAATTCATGGTGGCCATGTCTAATATTGGTGTGACACCATGAATTTCGGGCTTAGGGACAGCTATACAGCTAGCCCTAACCCCATTATTACCCGGCGAGCCACCCGGCATCAGGGCAGCTGGAAGAGTTGGATACAGCGCCAGAAGATGGCGCTTCTATGAAAGCGCCATTTTCTGGGGTGGCTGCGGGACTGCAATTCACAGCGGGGGTGCCCAGAAAGCATGGGCACCCTGCACTGTGGATTCCAATCCCCAGCTGCCTAGTTGTACCCGGCTGGACTCAAAAATTGGGCGAAGCTCACGTCATTTTTTTTTTTTAAATTATTTCATGAAATTCATGAAATAATTTAAAAAAAAAGGGCTTCCCTATATTTTTGGTTCCCAGCCGGGTACAAATAGGCAGCTGGGGGTTGGGGGCAGCCCGTACCTGCCTGCTGTACCCGGCTAGCATACAAAAATATGGCGAAGCCCACGTCATTTTTTTTGTTTGGGGGGGCAAAGAAATCCTGCATACAGTCCTGGAAGAAGGATGCTGAGCCTTGTAGTTCGACAGCTGCTGTCTGCTCTCCTGCATACACTATTGGATGGAGGATGCTGAGCCTTGTAGGTCTGCTCCCCCTGACTCTCCCTCAAGCATACAGTCCTGGATGGAGCATGCTGAGCCTTGTAGTTCTGCAGCTGTCTGCTCTTCTGCATACACTAGTGGAGAATGAAGAACACATTGAAGAAGGAAATGACATCAGACCTTTTTTTTTTTGTTCACTGATAAAAAACGCATAAGGACGCAGTGAGCAAAAACGCAGCAAAACGCAGCAAAAAAACGCACCAAATCACGACAAAACGCGGGCGTTTTTTGCCGCGTTTTTTCGACGCAGGTGCGTTTTTGTGCGTTTTTAGCGGCCAAAAACGCACAAAAACGCAGCGTCAAAAAAACGCAGTGTGCGCACATAGCCTAACTCATCAAGATTGCTACCTACAACAGCTTTGTACCTACAACAGCTTTCAAAGCACCATTTTATTCGCCCAATCCTTACCATTCCCATCCAAAAGCATCCTTAAAAACGATGCCATGTTTGTAGGAAGCATGGCAGAAGGAGCAATTCCCGTTATTATTGCCCCATGTGCCCAGCCTATCCAGAGCTTGGTATCTCCCCGTTTTGAAGCCAACCACACATCTCCTAATTATTAATTACCGTGAATTATATTAAATTATGTGGTAGGGTTTTCTTTTTTTTTTTCAAAGAATTTATTTTTATATTTTCTGTTTAGTGGGCCCCAGTACAGAGTAATTTTTATAATAAAAATAATAAAGAGAATATTTTCAGCAGTAAAACACATTCAAAAATATTCTTCAGTGCTTTACAATTCAGAGGTTCATATAAAAACAATCATAAGTAACAGTTATAGAAGATACAATAATGAAAGCAAAAATAAAGATAACCCTGCTCCTAAGAGCTTACAATCTACAATGGAGTGAGGTGGGGTGACAAGGTTGAAGTGCTTATTTTACAATGACGGCACAGTCATTTCAAAGACATGGGGATAGATTTAAGGCCACTTTACACGCTGCGATATCGGTACCGATATCGCCAGCGTGGGTACCCGCCCCCATCTGTTGTGCGACACAAGCAAATCGCTGCCCGTGGCGCACAACATCGCCTGGACCCATCACACTACTTACCTGCTCTGCGACGTCGCTGTGACCGGCGAACCGCCTCCTTTCTAAGGGGGCGGTCCGTGCGGCGTCACAGCGACGTCACCAAGCGGCGCCCAATCAGAGCGGAGGGGCAGAGATGAGCGGATCATAACATCCCGCCCACCCCCTTCCTTCCGCATTGCGGGCGGCGACAGGTAAGGAGAGGTTCCTCGTTCCTGCGGCGTCACACAGAGCGATGTGTGCTGCCGCAGGAGCGATGAACTACATCGTACACGCTGCAGCAGCGATATTTGAGAAGGGACCCCCATGTCACCGATGAGCGATTTTGAACGTTTCTGCGATGATTCAAAATCGCTCATAGGTGTCACACACAACGACATCGCTAATGCGGCCGGATGTGCGTCACAAATTCCGTGACCCCAACGACATCGCATTAGCGATATCGTAGTGTGTAAAGCGGCCTAAAGGCTGCATGAGCCAGTCACCAGCCTATCTGCGTAATGCTTTATGTATAGTGGAGTTTGAGGGAGAATTATGTACTGAGAAATAGTGGAGGGGATATATATGAATTAACTTCGATTAGGGAGCTTGATAAGCCACCCTAAAAAGATGTGTTTTTAGGGATCGTCTGTAGCTGTGTATGTTGTGAATTATCCTAGTTTCTTGGGTTAGAGCATTCCAGAGAATTGGTGCAACTCGGGAGAAGTCTTGGAGCCAGGAGTGGGAGGTTTTGATTAGTGTGGATGTTAGTCGAAAATCGTTTGCGGAGCGTAGAGAACAGGTAGGGTGATAGACAGAGATGAGAGTGGAGATGTAGGTGGATGCCGCATTGTGGAGAGCTTTGTGGACAGAACAAGCAATTTAAATTGGATCTTTTAATGTGTGGGCAACCAGTGCAATGACTGGTACAGAGCGGAAGCGTCTGAATAACGATTAGACAGATAGATGACCCTGGCTATAGCATTAAGGATGGTCTAGAGAGGGCAAAGTCTAGAGAGAATTTTCACAATCATTCCAGGACTTGATCATTCACGTACCAAAGTACAGAGAAATTCAAATCCATATACTCCTTTTTTTTACTCCGGAATGTGGACTCCATAAATGTTATTGAACAGTCAGGTCATCTGACAATTAATTCCAGGACTTGATCACTCACATACCAAACTATTATTCAGACAAATTCTTGTCCACCTGCCCACGTCTGTATACACCAGAATGTGGACCTCACAAATGTTCATGAAAAGTCAGGTCATCTGGCAATTCCAGTAATTGATCACTCGCATAAAGTTTTTTTCACCATTTATCTTAGTTTGACTGTTATTACGACTATGTCTTGTTACACAAAACTTCTCTCTGCATTTATATTACTTAGATATTATTTATATTGGCGATACAGGCACAGTCATTTTATTGGAGCATCTCTAACAATGAGGATGGTTTGTATTTATACACTATGAGCTTTGCTGCATGGTTCTTGCTGAACCTCCTGTGCAGGACAATAATTTCAGAATTCTGTAGAGGATTGGTTGTTCTGTGCCCATAGAGGTTCCTATCTTAGCAGGCAGGAGCCCGTTAGGGTGTGCCACATCGCTTGGCACATTCGTCCCTCACATGGGGATTGATGGGGCTAAGAAGATGTTGTACAATCAGTCTCTTTGAAAGATATACCTGTCCTTCTAGCCCTGTTGGTGTTCTTTCATCTATGGAACGAACTCGGGTTTGCCACATAGTTGGCTGCATTTTCCTCCTCATTTTGAATATTTTGCCCTTCACCCCAGTAAAGTATATTCTTCCTGCTACAATATACACAATTACGGGCCAACTGATTTATTAGCAAGACCAAGTTTTATAATCAGCAATTATGTTTTTAGGAGCATGGCTCCCTATGTGAGTAATAATTCCTGTAAGGATTTTCTTGTTTGGTGCCACAATATCTCTGTCAGCTTTGAATGAGTCCTGGAATTCCATCAATTTTATCCTAAAAACCAAATGGTGCACCATCTATTGTAGGCACATTATTGTACTCACATTGGTACCACATTGTATATATTTCTGAACACTGAAAAACTAGTGCAATAAAATGTAAGGTTTGTTCTTTAAGCCATCTTTACACGTTGCAATTTCACATACGATATCGTATGCGATTTGCAACTCCCCCATCGTATGTGTGGCACTTTGAATTTGTTGAACGTGCCGCACAAACGATTAACCTCCGTCACATGTACTTACCCGTCCATACGACCTCGATGTTGGTGGCGAACGTCCACTTCCTGGAGTGGGAGGGACGTTCGGCATCACAGCGACGTCACGCGGCAGCCGGCCAATAGAAGCGGAGGGGCGGAGCTGAGCAGGACGTAAACATCCCGCCCACCTCCTTCCTTCTGCATTACCGGCCGGGAGCCACAGAACGCAGGTAAAATCTGTTCATCATTCCCGGGGTGTCACACACTGCGATGTGTGCTACCCCGGGTACGATGAACAATCTCACGTTCAATTCATGAGGAATGAACGACGTGCATGCGATGAACGTTTTACTGTTCAATCGCAATCGCACGTAGCTGTTACACACTACAATGTACCTTACGATGCCGGATGTGCGTCACTTACGACGTGACCCCGCCGACACATTGTAAGATACATTGCAGCGTGTAAAGCAGGCTTTAGAACGTACAAACAAAATCATAAAAGTGAGTGAAATAAAACTATAATTGTAATTTTTCAAACTTGTGTTGCTTCAAATGCTTAAAAATGGTGGCATTAAAGTTCTCACCACCTCCCTAAATACTTTACAGGATATAATTTACAAAAAAAATACATTTATAGGTTTTGTATGTTGCTCATGAACCACACAGTCTCTTCAAATATGACAATTACAAATAGAATAGCTCCAAAATTCAAATATTGCTCATTCTCTTCCAAACCCTCCCGTTTGTCCAAACAGAACTTTTTGACTACATGTGGGGTATCGGCATGCTCATAAGAAACTGGCTAACAAACTGTGGGGTCTACATTTTGGTGTTAGCTCTTGAAAAAGTGAGAACCTTGGTGCTAAAGCAACATTTTTGTGAAAAAGATGACAACTTTTAATATGACAACCTAACATTATCAAATTCTGTGAAGTACTTGTGGGTTCAAAATGCTCACTATACCCCTGAATAAAATCCTTGAGGGGTCTAGTTTCCAAAATGGGGTCACTTGTGGGGACTTTCTGCTGGTTAGGTACCTTAGGGTCCTGCAAATGTAACATGGTGCCCACAATCTATTTCAACCAAATTTGTGTTCCAAAATTCAAATATTGCTCCTTTTGTTCCGGACCCTCCCATTTGTCCAAATAGAGGCTTCTGACCCCATGTGGGGAATCAACGTGCTCAGAAGAAAGTTGTTAAAACATTTTTGAACATTTTTACGTACATTTTTTTTTCATTCAACTTAGCTTTAGTTCCTGTGAAGCACCTGAAAGGTTAATAAACTTCTTTTAGATGTGGTTTTGAGCAGTGTGAGTGGTGCTGTTTTTAGAATGGTGTCACTTTTGGGTATTTTCTGTCACCTAGGCCCCTCAAAGTCAAAAAAATAGTTTTGTAAATTTTGATGTAAAAATGAGAAATTGCTGATAAACTTTAAACCCTTCTAACTTCCTAACAAAAAATATTATGTTTCAAATATTGCACTATTGTAAAGTAAACATGTGGGAAATGTTATTTATTAACTATTTTGTGTGATGTAACTCTCTGCATTAAAGGCATAAAAATTAAAAGTTTGAAAATTACAAACTTTTCAATATTTTTCACAACTTTTCAATATTTTCACAAATAAATGCCAAGAATATCACCCTAAATTTACTAATATCATGAAGTACAATATGTCACGAAAACCGGTCTCAGAATCACTGCAATATGTTGAGTGTTCCAGAGTAAGGCTATGTGCACACTTTGCTTTTTTCATGCGTTTCTGCAGCGTTATGAGCTGCAGCGTTTTAATGCAAAATTGCATGCCTTTTCATTTCCAGGCAAAGCCTATGGAAAATAGGGCTTTCTTGTGCGCATTTACAAACGCTGCATTTTAGTTGCGGAAAATTTGTCAAAATCCCTGCGTTTGAAGAAGCAACATGTCAATTGTTTTTGCAATTTTGGCAGCGTTTTAATAACATTGAAGTCAACGAGAAATGTCTAAACGCATATTTTTCAAGAAAGAATGCGTTTCACTTGCTTTTTACTAGTGATCTGCATGTGTTTTTGACATAATAAACGCAGGTCTTTCAGTCTCTCTCTCTCTCTCTGTCGGTCGGTCTCTCTCTGTCTCTGTCTCTATCGCTCTCTCTGTCCATGTCGGTCTCTCCCTCCCATCCCCTCTTTCATACCGATCCACAATCACCAGCGCTGCGCTGCACGGCGTTCACACTGTGGCGGCTTCTCATCTTTTGAAAATGCCGGTCGCTCACTAATCCATCACGTATTCCCTGCTTCCCCCGCCCACCGGCGCCTATGATTGGTTGCAGTCAGACTCTCCCCCACGCTGAGTGACAGCTGTCTCACTGCAACCAATCACAGCCGCCAGTGGGCGTGTCTATATCGAGCAGTTAAAAAAATAAATAAATAATTAAAAAAAAAACGACATGCGGTCCCCCCCAATTTGGATACCAGCCACGTAAAGCCACACGACTGAAGGCTGGTATTCTCAGGATGGGGAGCTCCACGTTATGGAGAGCCCCACAGCCTAACAATATCAGCCAGCAGCCACCTGGAATTGCCGCATCCATTAGATGCGACAGTCCCGGGACTCTACCCGGCTCATCCCGAATTGCCCTGGTGCGGTGGCAAACGGGGTAATAAGGAGTTAATGGCAGCAGCCCATAGCTGCCACTAAGTCCTAGGTTAATCATGGCAGGCGTCTTCCCGAGATACCTTCCATGATTAACCTGTAAGTTAAAGAAAATAAACACACATCCAAAAAATCCTTTATTTGTAAAGAAAGACAAAAAAACCCCTCTTTCACCACTTTATTAATCCCTCAAAAACACCTCCAGGTTCGACGTAATCCACGCAAGGTCCCACGACGCTTCCAGCTCTGCTACATCGGAAGCTCACAGGAGCGGCAGTAGAACACAGCAGCAACTGAAGTGAGTCGCGCGATCATCTGTGCTGTCACTGAGGTTACTCGCGGCCACCGCTCTCAGGTGGAGGACTGCAGCTTGGTGTTGACCTCCTCCGTGGGTAGGGGGGATGATGGTCCCAGGGGCCCGAGGGAGGTGCTGAGGCGAGGGGATGTATACGTGCTGAGGTTTACATACACGAGGACGCCCTCCTCATGTAACTGTCCTCCCGAGGTCTCGCGCATGCCCAGTTCCACTCTCGCGGGACTGATCACTGTGCAAAGTGTGAACGCTGATGAGGTGATTGTGCACCGCCCTGGGGCTCGGCCGGCTGCCGAGCCGCTCGGATCCGTGCTCGTCGGTGAGTGGCTCGAGCTCTTCCACGGACCGGGGGTCACGTCGCTCTGAAAGGGGGTTGGCGCTGCACGTAGGGACTTCGGTGGGGAGGTCCACGGCCGGAGCCGCGGTGGTTTGCATTGAATTTAAGTTCGTGCCGCCACCCACGGGTTGTGGTGAATGGATGGACACCACCGCTGCCGTTGACTAGGCTCCCGGGGACGGTGTTGCGCAGCTTGGTGTTGACCCCCTCCGTGTGCAGGGGGGATGATGGTCCCAGGGGCCCGAGGGAGGTGCTGAGGCGAAGGGATGGATGCGTGCTGGGGTGCTGGTGCGGTGCAGCGCGGTGCGCGGCCCGAAGGCACTGGTGTACTCACTATGATAAAACACGCTGGAGTCTCTAGTAAACCAAACAAGATGATGAACAGTGCCCACAGCCGGCTGCAGCTTCCCCTTAACAGGTTGGTGGTTTCCGCCTTTTTCCTGCACCTCTTTAGTATAAACATTATGACTGTTATGCATAAGCAACGGTTGTCCGCTCCCTGGCTTGCTGTATGTCGGGAGAGCCCTGTGTGCCCGCAGACGCTGGCCCCCTGGGTCTTCATGCCCTGGCAGTGGCCCTGCCCCAATGGCTGGGCTGCCGTCCTCAGTCGGGTCCCGTGTGGGAAAGGCCCCAAAGTCCAGTCCCCAACCAGCTGACCCGACCCAGCCCAGCCGCTTCCGGACCTCGCACCGGGTCCGAGCACCCCTCCCAGTGCCCCAGCCTCCAATCGGCTCCCCAGTTCGGCACCGGCGGGCCACTGCCCATCCCCTGTCCACACAGCCTCACCGACTGCAATCCCAGCTCCCGCAGGCGGCCACCACCGTCCACCTCCTTGCCAGAGGTAACTGGGCTCCAACCCAGACACCTGGTGTAGAGTTTGGCAGGCCTGAGCACAGGTCTGCCCTTGAACTTGACTCTTCTCACTCCACTGTCAAGACTAATCTCTCACTAACTGTTTTTCCAGTCTCCGGGCCTGTGAACTCCTCGGTGGGCGGAGCCAACCACCTGGCTCCGCCCCCCTGGTCAAACCTGGAGGGTGGGGACAAAGGTTTGTAGTTTGGCTGCTGTCACCTTTCTAAGGGGGGGGTTATGTGTGTGGGACTACCTGGGACGACCTGACTAGTCCAGGGCGTCACAATTGCACAGTCGCGAGATTATGGGCAGCGCTGTGATTGTCATCAGTAGCGTCATCCAAGTACCCGCCCATAATCTCGTGCCCGCGCTTTTCCCTCTGCCTCCACTGTTATGCACAAGCGCTGGCCATATGAACCACGTTACCTATTACCGCGGGCACGAGATTATGGGTGGGTAATTGGATGATGCTGCTGATGACAATCACAGCACCACCCATAATCTCGCGCCTGCGGTAATAGGTGACGTGGGTTCATATGGCCAGCGCTTGCTCATAACGGTGGAGGCAGAGGGAAAGCGCAGGCACGAGATTATGGGCGGGTACTTGGATGACGCTGCTGATGACAATCAAAGCGACGCCCATAATCTCGCGCCTGCGCAATCACCTCACCAGCAGTCACGCTTTACACAGTGCTCAGTCCCGCGATAGTGCCACTGAGCATGCGCGAGACCTCGGGAGCACTGGGCGGCATCCTCATGTATGGAAATGAGCAATGGGGGATGGCGTACAGCGGCATGAGGGCGAATAACGGACGCAAGACAGCCTGCCCCCGTGACCAAAAAAAAAAATATTTGCATACAAAAAGGTAAGAATTTATAAAGTATTTATTTCGGTCTCAAAAGGGGGCACAATAGCAACAGGAACCTTTCTAGAATGCAGCCCAGGAGCTGCAGAAGGGGAATCTTTTAGTTTTATTGCGAAATTTCTGCTAACAGGTTCCCTTTAAGGCCCAAGCCACACGGGGACTAATGCGATCCTCGCATGACACTCGGCTCACGCTGGCAGCACAGCGGGTGTCAAGTGTTATGCGAGTGTCACTGCGACTGAGGTCCGATCATGCGATTGGACCACAGCTGCAGGGGGGCGGTCTGGCACTGAGGAGAGGAGGGACAGCGCTGAGGAGGGGAGGGCCGGCGCTGAGGAGGAGAGGACGAGATTTATCTCCCTCTCTCCTCCGTTGCCGGCTATTGCCATTCTCGCCCTGCACTGCAAGTGCAGTGCAATCTTTCTCTCGCCCCATAGACTTGAATGGGTGCAAGAGAAAGAGTCTCGCATTACAGTCGCTGCATGCTGCGATTGTTTTGTCGCTCTGATTGGGGCCGAGAAATAATCGCTCATGGGTGCTGTCACATAGGTTAATATTGGTCCGAGCGGAATGCAATGTTTTATCGGATTCCCCTCGGTTCAATTTTCACGCCATCTGTCTGATGCGGGCATCACACGAGACGATAAATCGCGTGATCGCATAAGCTATCGCACCCGCCCCCGTTGTTTGTACGTCACGGGGAATTAGTTGCCCATGGCGCACAAAGTCGTTAACCCTCCGTCACACGTACTTACCTCCCGGGCGACGTCGCTGTGGGCGGCGAACATCCTCTTCCTGAAGGGGGAGGGACGTTCGGCGTCACACGGCAGCCGACCAATAGAAGCGGAGGGGCGGAGATGAGCGGGACGTAAACATCCCGGCCACCTCCTTCTTCCGCATTGCCGGCGGGACGCAGGTAAGCTGTGTTCGTCGCTCCCGGGGTGTCACATGGAACGATGTGTGCTGCCACGGGAGCGACGAACAACCGGAGCACAGAAGGAGGAACGAGATTATGAAAATGAATGACATGTCAACGATGAACGAGAAGGTGAGTATTTCTCCTCGTTCATAGGTGTCACACGGTACGATATCTCTGACGATGCCGGATGTACGTCACTAACGACGTGACCCCGACGACATATTGCCCGATATATCGTACCGTGTGAGGCCCGCAATAGGCCTAATTTGAAGAGTGTTGGACATATAGAACTGACTACTAAAATTAGGCCGGCACAAAGTTTTAAGGAGAATATTTAAGTGGGTCCTCTCCAAAAGCCCCATATAGAATGGCTTCAAATACTTCTTTAATACTCTTCCTATTCAGTTCAATATAAAATCAACTTTGGTAAGTTTTAGGGTGTTTTTGTGTTTGATTTTTATTTTTGTTTTGATAGTTCAGTCAGGAACTTGACCACATTTGTGCCATAATTCATGTTACTAAAGTAGTGCACATTTTGAGGAATTTGTCGAGTGGGCTTTACCAGTAGAGATGAGTGAACCCGTGAAAGTTCAGTTCAGTGGGTGCATCCAGATAAAGTTCAGTTTTGGACCCAGACTTGACCACTAATTGGGCAGTTCGGATCTCCACCCACATGCAGCCAGCCATAAACAGAACACTTTCAGGAGAGGGCGGGAAGGTTTTTCCCTTTTTTGGGGGGGTTGGGGTGTACCCGAGCACATTGATGCTCGCGTGAGTGGTTTGCATACGTAAAGCACTCGAACTCCAAATCCAAACTGTTTATGTTGTAAAGTCTGTGGTTAGTACGAACTCCAATCCTCGATTTTGCTCATCTCTATTTACCATATCACATCCCTCTACGCACTTTATTGGCGTTGTCCAAGACTGGCAGAAAAATGTGAAAAGTAGCTATATATTTGTGTACCATTTGACAGTATTTTACTCCAAACAAAGCCAAGCACATTTATGAAGTGTGCCCTAAGTATAGGTAAAATAAGATTTCACCCAGTTGGGTCAAAAGTGATTTGTTGTCATTGTGAAACTGCAATTATATTTCTTTTTTCCCCCACTCTATTCTTTTCTTAGATTTCAATAATGATGATTACATATGTAAATCAGACCTAGAGAAAACGCTAAATAAGCTTACTCGCAATGAGCTAACACCCGAGGAAGTGTGTTTGGTTTGTGAGAAGGTGATCGAGGAGGCTGATGTAGATAATGATGGAAAGCTGTCACTGGAAGATTTCCAACACATGATTGTGAGGGCACCAGACTTTCTCAGGTATCAAAAATCACACTGAACAGATGTTAATAGCTCAGCTAAATGCTTGTCTATGCCTAATTTTGCAACTTATTCCCATGATTTTGCAGCAGCTAACATGCCCACTGTAACCACTGCTATTATGAGTTGCTTTTACATGTTGCAATTAGGCTATGTGCGCACGTTGCGTACTAGCCCTGCAGATATTTCTGCAGCGATCTGAAGAGCACATGTGCGCTTTAGATCGCTGAAGAAATGTCCGTAGTGAGCGCCGATTCCATGCGCTCTGCCTGCAGCTCCTGCCATAGACAGAGCAGGAGCTGCCGGCAAAGCGCAGGAAAGAAGTGACATGTCACTTCTTTTTGCGCAGCGCTTCGGCAGTAGCCGAAGCGCTGCGCTCTTAGACGCCACGTGCGCACGGCCCCTGCACAATCTCCATAGATTGTGCAGGGGCCGCAGGACGCATGCAGTTACGCTGCGCTACAAAGCGCAGCGTAACTGCATGTTTTTACGCAACGTGCGCACATAGCCTTACTGTGAAACTGCAGATTTTGCTGTAATTTAAAAAAAAATAAATAAATAAACAAAAACTTTCTTTTCTGGGGTTGTGGCAAACAAAAGACACTATAGTGTGAGTGCAACTGCAGTGCAATATGCAGCGTAACTGCATGCGAATATGCAATGTGGGCACATAGCCTTACATGTCATGACCATATTGGCAGGGATAGCTTTGAGCGTCCGTGCAGACTTATGGGGCTCTGCATGATACAAGTACTATGCAGAACACTTAAACTACTGTACGCAACTTTTATTTAGGAAGCGCATGTATGGCTGCACCTTAAAGCCTAGAGAGGGAAGGTAATTCTATAGACCAGTTACAATACGGATGGTTCCCTTATGATCTGTGTACAGATTTTCAGTATATTCATAAATATAAAGTACATCTATTAGAAACTGACCCCAGTGGACACATGATGTAAACCATGAAGATAAAATTGCTATTTCAATCATCCAGAAGTAGTTTTTAATTTCAGTAATTCAATACTAAAAGGGAAACACATTATATAGAGTCATTACTAGAGATGAGCGGTGTTTGAATCGAACTGTTCCCCAATCTCAAGTTCGACCTGTTATTGTCGATGTTTGAGTCGTTCGACGAACTCGAACGATTTGCTTCACGTTCGACAGTTCGAGTTACCGTTCGATAACTATTCGATCACCAAAAGCGTAGCTAGTTACTAGCTGGCTTTTCACAATAATACTGTCATTCAATGTTAATAAAAATATTATCCAAATTCAGTGTATAGTGTGCGGGGGGTAAGGGGTTTAGATCAGTGCTGCTGAGTGCTGAAAGAATGGCGATCGCCATTTTTTTTTCCTAACCGCGCGTCCAGTGGGGCGGGCCATGCTGTCAGCCAATCACAGACACATACACAGCAAAGTGGATTTTTGGCAGACAAGCAAGGGCATGTTTCATTGGCTGTGCATGTCACATGTCCTTGCCCTATAAGACCCGGCCATTTTCCCCATCGCCGCCATTATCTCAGTGCTGCGGTTGTGTGTCAGTCACCGTTCCCGCTGCTGCTGCTGTGGGCGCTATAAAGTGCAATCGAGACATCGGTTCAGGGAGTAGGGACTAGTTGTAATTTCAGCCCTTTTCAGGGCTAGATTAGAGCAGTTCATAGCAATTTTTGCTAGGCAGGTCTGTGCCAGCGCTGTGCAAGTGTTTTTCACAGCATCTGTCCAAATCAGCTCAGGCAATTCCCTTGGGCATAGTATCAGTGTGTGATAGTCAGTGGTGTAGCAGTCTTGTAAAGTAAGATACACCACCTGCCTCCACCTCTAGTAGCCAATTTTTAACTGCAGCTAGTCCAGGCAATCCCTTTGGGCATAGTATCAGTGTGTGATAGTTAGCGGTGTAGCAGTCTTGTAAAGTAAGATACACCACCTGTCTCCATCTCTAGTAGCCAATTTTTAACTGCAGCTAGTCCAGGCAATTCCTTTGGGCATAGTATCAGTGTGATAGTTAGCGGTGTAGCAGTCTTGTAAAGTAAGATACACCACTTGTCTCCATCTCTAGTAGCCAATTTTTAACTGCCAAAAATCCAGGCAATTCCTTTGGGCATAGTATCAGTGTGTGATAGTCTGTGGCGTAGCACTGCTGTCAAGAAAGCTACCCCACCTCTCTATCTGTAGTAGCCAATTTTTAACTGCAACAAACAGAGGATGCTAGTGACGACGAGGTTAGGTTGCGCCTTCCTGGACAGAGACAGAGTACTGGAAGCACGTCAACAACTGCATCCTCATCCACAACTCTGCATCTGAGCAGAAGTGATGGTGGCTCTGCAGGTCGCATGGGCTCTAAGCCTTGCCTAGCCTGGGCCTTTTTTAACATCGCAAAGGATCACCCAACTCATGTCATCTGTAAGATTTGTCACCAATGTCTAAGTAGAGGCCAAAAACTCACTAGTTTGAGTACTTCGTCCATGAACCGTCACATGGATATGAAGCATAAATCGCAGTGGGAAGCTCACTGTGCTACAATGCGGCCTTGCGGGGCGGGCCAACCACCGTCTGCCCCTTCAGGTGCATCCGCACACTCTTCATCCTCTGATTGTGGGGACAGCACTCACACATGCTTTTCGACGCAGACCTTCCACCTCTTTACCCGCATCAGGCAGTGTGATTGGCAGGTCGTCAGTTGTTTTGGAAGTGGAAACAGCTGCTGGTGTTGAGCTCTCTCAGACATCGAGAGCACCACCTTTGGATGAAGGCAACATTCTATCTCCGCCTGTAACTTCCTCATAGACCAGCAGTTTGCCAGGGACATCCTACTCAACACCGTCTCAGCACAGCAGCCAGCCCTCAGTCCCTCAGATGTGGACAAGTAAAAGACCATTTCCTCCTAGCCATGACAAAGCTAAGAGGTTGACTTTCAGCATCTGCAAGCTGTTGGCTACAGAAATGCTGCCTTTCCGCCTGGTGGACACACAGGATTTTTGAGACCTTATGTCCGTCGCAGTGTCCCAGTACCAGATGCCCAGTCGCCACTACCTGTGCTACACCAGCATGTCACACACAACATCACCGCTTCCTTGAGAAACTCTGTGACAGGGTGCATTTCACCACAGATACTTGGACCAGTAAGCATGGACAGGAACGTTACATGTCTCTGACTGGGCACTGGGTAACTATGTTGAGAGATGGAGAAGGGTCTGCTGTACAAGTCTTGCCGTCCCCGCGAGTTGTGCGTCAATCCTCTGTATGTAGAAGTTTCTCAACTGCTTCTGCCTCTTCCACCTCGTCTGGGTCCTCCACCTCTGCCCAAAGCCTGTCTGGTCAGGCCACCCGCGTGGTAACTGAGCACAAGGAATCCCGCACACCTCCTCACTATGCTGGCAGCAGAGCTCAATGGCATCAGGCGGTCTTTACATTGAAACGTCTGGGAAATGTGAGTCACACAGCTGAGGAGTTGTGGTCAGCTCTAGAGACTGAGATTCATCAATGGTTTTCTCCACTCAACCTGCAGCCAGGGAAGGCCGTGCGCGACAATGCTGCAAATCTGGGTGCGGCCCTTCGCCGGGGCAATGTGACACACGTGCCTTGTATGGCTCACGTGTTGAACCTTGTTGTCCAGCAATTTTTAACCCACTATCCCAGCCTAGATGGGCTTCTGCAGAAGGTACGGTCATTATGTGCTCACTTCCGCCATTTACACCCCGCAGCTGAACGACTTGCATCACTCCAGAAGTCTTTCGGCCTGCCGGTTCACCGGCTTAAATGCGATGTGCCAACACGCTGGAATTTGACTCTCCACATGTTGCAGTGACTGTGGCAGCACCACCGAGCCCTGGTGCAATACGTTATGTCGTATAGCCTGGGCCAACGAGATCCAGAGGTAGGGCAGATCACGCTACTGGAGTGGTCTCAGATCAAGGACCTATGCACCCTTCTGCACAGTTTCGACATGGCGACGAAGAAGTTTAGCGCTGACGATGCCATTATCAGCATGACAATTCTAGTCATTTACGTGCTGGAGCACACTCTAAACAGTATTCGGAGTCAGCTGGTGGGACAAGAGGAAGGGGAGGAAGTACAGGAGGATTCATATGCGGAAGGGATACCAAGATTTACAAGGTCCAGACGGTCAGCAGCACCAAGGTGGCAGGCATGGGACGGTGGGGGAGGGGGATTAACAAGGGCACATGGTAGTAGCCAAATTGTTGAGGAAGGTGCAGGAGCCCAGGAAGAAATGGAGGACGAACTGGCGATGGGCATGGAAGACTCAGGAGATGAAGGAGACCTTGATCACATTTCTGTTGTGCGAGGTTGGGGGGAGAGGGCAGAGGAAGGAAGCATGATTCTGACCTCGCCGGCACCAACACAGCAAGGACTTGGTCCTCCTGGAGCGCCTTCTTGCTGCACTACCTACAACATGATCCTTGGATTCTCAGAATTCGAAGTAATGCTGACTACTGTTGCCACACTCTAGAGCGGGCATCACACAAGATGATCTGTCGTGCGATATGTCGTTGGGGTCACGGTTTTCGTGATGCAGATCCGGCATCGTTTGCGACATCGTCCCGTGTGAGACCTACGAGTGTCTGTAAACGATCGCAAATCGGTTACGAATCGCAAATCGTTTACACGTCACTCATTTTAAAAAGTCGTTTATTCTACTTTGCGCTGGTTGTTCATTGTACCCGGGGTAGTACACATCGCTCCGTGTGACACCCCTGGAATGATGAATACAGCTTTACTGCGTCCCGGCGGCAATGCGGAAGGAAGGAGGTGGGCGGAATGTTTACTTCCCGTTCATTTCCGCCCCTCCGCTTCTATTGCCCAGCCGCTGTGTGACGTCGCTGTGACGTCAAACGTCCCTCCCCCTTCAGGAAGTGGACGTTCGCCGCCCACAGTGAGGTCATCTGGGAGGTAAGTACGTGTGACGGCGGTTTAACAACTTTGTGCGCCACGGGCAACTAATTGCCCGTGGCGCACAAACGACGGGGGCGGGTACGATCGGCTTGTGCAATCACACGATAGATCGTATCGTGTGATGCCCGCATTAGATCCCCGGTACAAGTCAAAATTTGGCGAAATAATTCCTGCCATAGAAAGGGACGCACGTATGCAGGAGAATCAGCAGAAGCTGTTACACAATATGAGATTGGCTTTTCCACTAAACACCAGTTGTGCACAGAGTAAATCTCACAGTTCTAACTTGCCAACCATGGGACTGTCGAGTCATCATCACTCAAATTGTACCAGCAGCACCGTATCTGGTGGTAACAGCAATTTTATGGAATCGTTTCATGAATTTTTTAGACCATCCTTTGCAAGGCCACAAGACACAAGAAGTCTGACACTTAGTCAACGCCTGGAGAGGATGATACAGGAGTATCTCCAAGTGAATATCGATGCCATGACTGTGCAACTAGAGCCTTGGTCATTTTGGGCTTCCAATTTGGAAAAATGGCCTGAGCTCTCCACTTACACCTTAGAGATCTTGTCATGTCCCGCAGCCAGCGTTCTCTCGGAACGTGTATTCAGTGCTGCTGGGGGTGTGCTGACAGATAAGCGCACGCGTCTGTCCAGTGACAATGTGGACAGACTAACGTTCATCAACATGAAAAAATCATGGATCCGCAAGGACATATCTACCCCTATGTCATCCTGGGGAGAGTAAAGACTTGTGTATTTTTAATTGTACTTCATGCAAATCAACGTTTTAAGTTTGCAACTGTGGGACAATTGATACCACTTAAGTTGTGTCTGTGGCCAAATTTTTTGAAAAAATGGAGACTCTTGTTGGAGTCCACTTGCTGTGTTTTACATGATTTTAGAAGGGCATGACATGCCTATATCTGTGTCTTCTCCTCTTACTCGTCCAGCTCTTTTCTTTCAGCATGAGTATATGTACTTGTCACTTTTCCATGTGTTTGTGGTGTCTTCTGAGTTGTTTGTCACCTTTTGGACACCTTAGAAGGTGTTTTCTATGTGTTTGTATGTGTTTGTGTTTGCCTGCCATTGTTTTCAATGGGGTTCGAAGGTGTTCGTCGAATGGTCAACAAACACACCCGCCATTCGATGAACCGAACCAAACTCGAAAACTAGGGTGGTGGCTCATCTCTAGTCATTACACACAGAGTGATCTATTCCAAGTGTTCATTACTGTTAATTTTGATGATTATGGCTTACAGCCAATGAAAACTCAAAAGTCATTATCTCATAAAATTTGAATATTATATAAGACCTACTGAAAAAATGATTTTAAACTCAGAAATGTTGGCCTACTGAAAAGTATGCACAGTAAATGCACTCAATACTTAGTCGGGACTCCTTTTGCATGAATTACTGCATCAATGTGGCGTGGCATGGAGGCGATCAGCCTGTGGCACTGCTGAGGTGTTATGGAATGCCAGGTTGCTTTGATAGCATCATTCAGCTCATCTGCATTGTTGGTGTCTCATCTTCCTCTTGAAAATACCCCATATATTCTGTATGGGGTTTAGGTCCGACAAGTTTCCTGCCAATCAAGCACAGTGATACTGTGGTTATTAAACCAGGTATTGGTACTTTTGGCAGTGTGGACAGATGCCAAGTCCTGCTGGAAAATGAAATTTTTATCTCCAAAAAGCTTCTTGGCAGAGGGAAGCATGAAGTGCTCTAAAATTTCCTGGTAGATGGCTGCGCTGACTTTGGTCTTGATAAAACACAGTGGACCTACACCAGCAGATGACATGGCTCCCCAAACCATCACTGATTGTGGAAACTTCACACTAGACCTCAAGCAGCTTGGATTGTGGCCTCTCCACTCTTCCTCCAGACTCTGGGACTGTGATTTCCAAATGAAATGCAAAATTTACTTTCATCTGAAAACAACCCCTTGGACCACTGAGCAACAGTTCAGTTCTTTTTCTCCTTGACCTAGATAAGATGCCACTGGCGTTGTCTATTGGTCATGAGGGGCTTGACACAAGGAATGCGACAGTTGTATTCCATGTCCTGGATACGTCTGTGTGTGTGTGGTGACTCTTGAAGAACTAATTCCAGCAACAGTCCACTCCTTGTGACTCTCCCCCAAATTTTTTGAATGGCCATTTCTTAACAATCTTATCAAGGCTGCAGTTATCCCGGTTGCTTGTGCACCTTTATCTACCACACTTCCACTCAACTTTCCATTAATATGCTTTAATACACCACTCTGTGAACAGCCAGTTTCTGTAGCAATGACATTTTGTGGCTTACCCTCCTTGTGGAGTGTGTCAATGACTGCCTTATGGACATCTGTCAAGTCAGCAGTCTTCCCCATGCTTGTGTAGCCTACAGAACCAGACTAAGGGACCATTTTAAATGCTTATGAAGCCTTTGCAGGTGTTTTGTGGTAATTATTCTAATTTGCTGAGATAATGAATTTTGAGTTTTCATTGGCTGTAAACCATAATCATCAAGATTAACAGAAATAAACACTTGAAATAAATTACTCTGTTTGTAATGACTCCATATATGTGTTTACCTTTTTGTATTGAATTACTGAAATAAATTAATTTTTTATGATATTCTAATTTATTGAGCTGCACTTGTAATACAATATTTATGTAAAGAGAGTGTGATAGTTGCAATGTTAAAGATGGAATATAGAATACTGTCTCTAGCACCATAAACACCTAAGACTTTGTATATAGTATTGGCTGCATATGTAGAGGGAAGTCTGTATGGGGATAAATTGAACTTTCATATTAAAGAGGAACACATATTCAGTCCTATTTTACCAAAACATGTGCAGAGAGTAATAATTAAACAATGATATTAATGTATTTCATTTTTCTATGTGTTATGTATGGTTGTTTACAAGTCTGTCCTAGAACATGTCAAAAATCTAGGAAATTATAAATATTCGCCCTAAGGTTCTGTTCACATTTGCACAGTGTTCTGTTCTGTGAGGGTATTGGTGTTTTTGATGGCAAGTACAGCATAGTCTGCAGTGCTTTACTTGTCCCAAACACACTAAAGACCTGATCCTCCCAATTATGTCAATAGTTTATAAAGATATGTCTAGAAATATTTGGACACTGACACAAGTTTATGACATTTTAGCTGTTTACCTTAACATATTCAAGATACAGTTATATAATAAATATAGGCTTAAAGTGCAGACTCTCAGCTTTAATTTAAATGTATTCATATCCTAATTGGAGATAGGGTTTTGGATTAATTTTCTTCAATATGTAGCTGCCTCTTTTCAATGGACCAAAAGTAATTGAACAATTATATCAAAAGTCCTTAAATGAGCTGCATGGCCTATCCCCTCATTAATTCCTCATCAATTAAGCAGTTAAAAGGTATGGAGCTGATTCCAGGTATTTTCACCTGGAGGTTGTTGCTGTGAACTAACAACATGCAGTCAAAGGAGCTGTCAATGCAAGAAAATCTGACCATCATTAGGCTGAGAAAAAGAAGACATCAATCACAGACAGCAGAAATCTTAGGAGCAGCCAAATCAACAGTTTGGTACATTCTTAATGAAACAGAGCATAGTGGTGAGCTTAGGAACTCATAAAGGCCTAGACATTCATGGAAAACAACAGTGGTGGATGATCGCAGAATCCTTTTTCATGATGAAGAAAACCCCCACAACATCCACCTATGTGAAAAATACTCTCCAGGAAGAAAGTGTTTCAGTATCTAAGTCTACCATAAATAGTAGACTTCATGAGAGAAAATACAGAGGGTTCACCACAAGTTGCAAACCATTAATCAGCCTTAAAAATAGAAAAGCCAAGTTAGAGTTTTCCAAAAAAACATCCAAAGAAGCCAGCATAGTCCTGGAAAAGCATTCTTTGGACAGATTAAACAAAGATCAACCTGTACCAGAATGATGGGACAAAGAAAGTATGGAGAATAGTGATGAGTACTAAAATGCTTGAGTGCTTGTTGCTCAAATCAAACAGGTTCAAAGCTCGGACGTGCTTGATTCAGGAAAAGAGTATAAAGGAAGTCAATGAAGAACTCAAGCATTTTTCCGGAAGACTCCCTAGGAGGGCTGGGAGGGCTGGAAAATAACTAAAATGAATAGAGCTTACATGTAATAAGAACAGCAAGAGGAAGATGCCTGGATGCATCTCTGTCTTCAAGGTCACTGTTGGAAAGTAAATATATAATTTAAGGGGTTAGTAATGGAGAGGCGTCTATCAGACACACTCATTACTAAGCCAGTAAGTGTAAGTAAAAAAAAATACAGACACACAGGAAAACATAGTTTATTTGAATAAAGTCTCACCCAGACTATCCCTAGTTCACCAATTTATTATTTAAAAAAAATCCACAATGCTTAAACTTAATCCATGGTCTACTTGTCCCATGATGTTCCCCAAATCTGAGAGCAAAAGAAGAAAGCATGAGAAAACAGGGGATCAACCACAAAAAATATAGTAAAAGAAATAACTTTTATTTACACATATACCAAACAAACAAAAAGAGTATAAAACCGTTTTAAAAAGCCAAAAGGCCATGGTGAACGTAGAAGCCAGAAGAATATAATAAAACTCCTGGCACCCCTGTCTACTTGAGAAGAAAGTCACATATGTATGCAAATAAAGTCAAGCTAGTGCTGAAAGCATGGAAACACAGCTCAAGATAAGGTGTACCATCAATGAGGTGTAGGTAATATACAGAAAGAATATCTTGGAGATATCCAAGATCAAATACTTACATACGTATATAGGGCAAGTAAATCCTAAACAAGTCATATGCTCATACTACCAACAAAGTGACAATAACTAATCAGCACATGTGAAACAGTTCACTGGTATAACATGCATTAGTATTGACGTAACATTAATGTACATTGCACCTAGCCCCTGATGAAGCCACACTTTTAGTGGCGACACATGTTGGGTGTGCTTTTCCCCTGCCTGTCTTGCCTTTGTATATGCACATTGACCTCCATGTTTCACATGTGCTGATTGTTTGGCTATTATTACTGTGTTGGTAGTATAATCATACTACAGCCAATCACAGTAATGCCAGTATAGCACCCCTGTGGTACTAGGTGCCACAAAATGTGAACGTGGAAACCCATACCCCAAAATATCCATGCCAGTCAACACACCAGCATCCTCAGGCCACATACACAGCCCCAACACCAGACTGGGAGACTGCCTAACAACAGGTAAAAGGGATGGGCACTGATTGGATAGTCGCCACCCAATCTGTAGGGAGAGACCCAGTGAGGGGGAGAGGCCAGTGGTCGGATGGGAAGTTGGCGGGAGGAAGTAGTGAGCAGAGCAGAGAAGGAGTGTGAAGGAAGGAGTAGAGGAGTTGGAAGGAGAGAGAAGGACCTGAAGTAACACTGGAGTGCTATAATACTAGTGAGGGACTGTGGAGTATGGAACCAGAACTTCAGGAACCGTGGGTTAGCTGTGGAAGTGGAATACTCCAGAAACCACGGGATGCCTGTGGGAGTCTGGAACCAAGGCTCACAGGACTCAGCACAAGACAGGATGCAGACCCTAGGACAGCGGGACACTTTATGGTCAACTGTTAATTCTGTCAGGTGACGGGATTTCCAGGATCCCTCACCAACCCAAAGAGTCTGAAGCATCAGCAGCGAAGAGGGGATCGGGGACTGAACCCTTTAAATAGTCCAGGCTGCCTGCAATAGGACCAAGACTGAAGAGAAGGGACTCCCAAGCAGCTCTAGGCCACGGAAGCCCATCAAGAACCAGTGTGCACGGAGGACAGCCAACCCAGGTCACAGCTGGCAAGGAAAACAAGGGGAACGGGAACACCTATACCGGCACCAGCAGGTCCAGGTACCAGGCCAGTAAGGCAAGTTGAAATTGCAATGCCGGTGTGGACTGTTTCCTTTGCGCCTCTGCACATATACTGACTGCTCCCCTATCATTGCCCCCTTCATCATCCACTGCTGGGGCCTGTCCCTGCTTGCGGAGGACCCAAAACACCTAAGCTGCACTGCTCCATCAGCCCCAGCAGGAACCTGCAGCGGCGGCCCCAATAACCTGGCCGCACAAAGCAAGTAGCGTAGTCGAGAACTCTTTTATTTTTATTTCCTTTTTATTTTTCACCCCTTTTTTTATCGGTCCAACCCTCAGGGTCACGGAAGCCGCAACCACTACTGTATCCCCCCCCTGTGCACCTGTGTCGCCCTGGAAAAGCCAGGGGCCACAGGTAACAACACACACATACACCCACCCTCAGCAGTTCACAGCAGACATCCCCAGTGAAACCTGATTCCTTCCCTCGGGTTCAGACAGACACACTAGGTGGGCGAAGTCAAGCAGATGGAGACGCCCACCGAAGAGTCTAGCTGGCCTGAGGCAGGAAGCAGGTCCAGACAAGTCCAGGCAGAGAAGGAGAGAGGAGGTCTGGAGAAAGGCAGACACAGACTGGGGCCTAGGTTGGAGCCTAGGGCCCCCGTGTAGAGTGTGAGGCAGACGGTAGTGGCCGTCTGCAGGGAGCCAAGCAGACAGTTGGTGGAACCGCAGGTAGCTGGGCGGTGGCGCACCGGTACTGAATCGGGGAGCCAGCGGAAAACCGGAGCGCAGGAGGAGCGTACGGAAGGTGCAGGAAAGGACTTACATTACCAACCTGGGGTCAGGGGAAAACACCGCAGCCGCCTGTGGGACCCGTCTATCCAGCCGTTTGTTTCAGCAGAGACTCTGTGTGCATCATTGGGCTGAGTGAGTACCACCGTGCCGTGCGGCACAGCGCTGCCCCTGCGACCCTGCACCTCGCCAGGCCCCGTAACCTGCCTGCCATCCATCCCTACCCCATCACAGGGCCCCGGGACAACCAACCCCCTACCCACGGAGGGGAGAACTAACAACAAAGCTGCTCCCTGTCACCGCTCCCGGGATCCCCGTCCAGAGCAGCGGTGGTGTTACCATTATCACCACAGCCGTGGGTGGCATCACGGACAATAAATCCCCACGATCAATCCAATCCCCCCCCCCCTTTTCACTCACGGGCGAGGAGCGCCGCTCGAGTCCCTGGGATCCGGCCCACCGCTCGAGCCACCACCGAGCAGCAGCAGCAGCAGCCGGACCCGAGCAGTGGAAGAGCGCAGCGTCCCCTCCTCCGCCCGCGACACACCGCACACCCGGGACCGAGTACTCCACAGCCCTAGGGCGTCACACCAGTAGCCAACATGGATACGGATTTAGTGTGATTGGTAGGCAATCCCCACATGTTGATTGGCCATCTAACAGCCATGAGACCTGTGGGGCAAGGACTCGGGCTTTCGCTTGAGTTCCCGCATTAGTTGGTTGAGTATCGATCAGTGCTGAGCATGTTCTCTCATCACTAATGCAGAAGGCTTGGAAGTCCCATGATCCAAAGCATTCCATGTCCTCTGTAAAACATGGTGGAGGCAGTATTATGGCATGACATGCATGGCTTCCAATGATATTGGGTCACTAGTTTATTGATGTGACTGAAGACAGAAGCAGCCAGATGAATTCTAAAGTGTACAGGGATATACTTTCTGCCCATATTCAACCAAATGCAGCAAGGTTAGGAAAATTGCTGGAAAAACACAGTAAAATCCACTTGAATAAAATCTTGGTTATTCATTTAAAAATCATTAAAACTAGAGATCAGCGGACTCGTGGAATTAAGTTCGAGTTCTGCAGGGTCAGCAGGACTTTATATAAAGTTCTACTCTTGACCCAAACTTGATCTGAACCTCATTGGAAGTCACTGCTTTGTCAATTTGGGTCTCCACCCACATACAGCCAGCCATAAACAGAGCACTTCTGGAGAGAGAGGGGAAGGGTTTTTCTTTTTTTTTTAACACAGTACATCTGATAACGCTGATTTTAACCCCAGTGTGAGCCATTCAAGCCCTGCAAGCAGCAGGCTGAGCACTGAGCGTACCCGATGTTTGCTCGATTGGTTTGTAATGTAAAGACCCTGAACTCCGAACCCAAACACTGATTATTATTTTTTTGTAAAGTCTGTGATCGGTACGAACACCGAACACTGAACCTTGGGTTCGCTGATCTCTACTTAAAACATCTTCATAGATCCATGAGTCTCCTCTCATAGAGGTGATTCATGGATCTATGAAGATGTTTTAATGGTCTTTAAAGAGAACCTGTCACCAGATTTGGCGACTGTAAGCTGTGGCCACCACCAGTGAGCTCTTATATACAGCATTTCAGAATACTCTATATAAGAGCCCAGGCTGCTGTGTACAACGTAAAAAACGCTTTTTATAATACTCACCTAACACACACGCATCATCCAAACTGGGCTGGGTGGAAGGATGACGGAAATCGCAGCAGAGAGGAGGCGCCAGACCGGAGAGCAGCGACACCCATCGGACCCGACTGTTCCTTAGGTGAGTATTATAAAAGTGTCTTTTTATGTTATACAGAGTGGCCTGGGCTCTTATATACAGTATTCTGGAAGGTTGTATATAAAAGCTCAGTGGTGATGGTCGCAGCTTATTGGAGCCAAATTTGGTGACAGGTTCCCTTTAAATAAAGGATCAAGGTTTTATTCAAGTGGATATTCCTGGGCGGGATTTCTGCATTTTTCCTACCATTACTGCTGGGCAGCAGTCCAAACAGGCTCCACATCCACATGCAAAGCTGCACAATCATTCCCATGTGGTGAGCGCACAAATACCTGCTATTTCAAATGCAGTAAGGCTGATGGACTGCGTTTAACAGTACAGATGGACAATGACCCAGAACATACAACACAAAAGTTTAAGGCATAGAAGTGGAATATTCTGCAATGGCCGAGTCAGGCACTAAATCGCAACCCCATCGAGCGTGAACTTCACATTCTTAGGACAAAAGTGAAGGCGGGCAGATTCAGAAGCAAGCAATAACTGAAGTCAGCTGCAGTAAAGCAAAGTATTAAAAATGAACATTTTATTGAAGGTAAAATTAATTTGTCCCATTATTTTTGAGCCCCTGGAATGAGGAGCTTTGTAGAAAAATGGTTACAATCGTTTTACAGGATATTTTTGTTCAACCCCTTTAGTTAATCCTGAGAGTCTACACTTCAATTGCAGCTGTTTCATTGTAAATCCAAAATAGCGGCATGACGATACCAAATCATGAAAATTTGGTCACTGTGCAAATATTTCTGGACCTAACAGTACATGTATTTGTCACGTCCCAGCAGCGCTCCTTACCTACTGAGCCGGTTTCACCATCCAGGCACCGCTCCGTACACACTGATCCAGTCGCACCTGCATTGCACCGCTCCGTGCTCACTGATCCAGTCTCGCCAACGCACCACCTCTCCTTGCTCACTGGTCCAGTCCATGCGCCTACCGGTCACGCCTGCCGCTCCCCCTCTTGCTCCCCCTGAGTCCTGTTCCAGGTCTCAGGAGTCTGACTCTGACTGATGCCTTTGTATAGGACCGGGCCGCACCCGCTCACCTGGTCTTATAGGCCCAGCACTGCTGCAACAGGAAATGACTTGGGGCTGTGCTGGGTATATAAGACTGGCCTTTCCATGTGGGCGGGGCCTGATCATCGCTTGTGTTTCTTTGCTTTGTCTTGTGAGCTAGGTGCTCAGGTCCTTTTGTTCTTGTATTACTGCCTTAGGCGGGCTTTGCACGTTGCGACATTGCACGTGCGATGTCGGTGGGGTCAAATCGAAAGTGACGCACATCCGGCGTCGCAGTCGATATCGCAACGTGCAAATCCTTTTTGATACGATGAACGAGCGCAAAAGCGTCGTTATCGTATCATCGCTGCAGCCTCCGACATTTCCATAATGCCGGTGCAGCGACAGGTGCGATGTTGTTCCTCGCTCCTGCGGCAGCACACATCGCTGTGTATGAAGCCGCAGGAGCGAGGAACTTCAACTTACCTGCCGCCGGCTGCAATGAGAAGGACGGAGGTGGGTGGGATGTTTACATCCTGCTCATCTCCGCCCCTCCGCTTCAATTGGCCGCCTGCCGTGTGACGTCACTGTGACGCCGCACGACCCGCCCCCTAAGGAAGGAGGCGGGTCGCCGGCCAGAGGGACGTCGCACGGCAGGTATGTGCATGTAAAGCTGCCGTAGCGATAATAATCGCTACGGCAACTTTCACTATATATCAAACGTGCGACGGGGGCGGGACTATCGCTGCAGCATCGGTAACACATTGTTACTGATGTCGCAGCGTGCAAAGCCCGCCTTAAAGTACGCTGTGACCCTAGTGACCTGGTCCTGTCTTTGTTTCCTGATACCTGGACCTGTTCCTGTACTGTCCTATGGGACTCCATGACCCTGGTGACCTGGTTCTTCCCGTTCCTGCCACGCTAGTGCTCCAGCTACCGTGTACCCTGCCCTCCAGGTGGGCTGCTAGGCCCAGGAGGTGGATCCACTGGACCGATCAGTCCTCCCCGGCCCTCACAGTATTTGTTGTAACCTTTTTAAAAAATGGATTCATGATACCTGTAAATGCTCTGTTAAAATGGAAGCCATCATCTTATTGCAAACAAAGTCGAAGTATGGATATTGCAATATGAATTTTAAAATTATCCATTGTTTTTTTTTTCCAACAGCACATTTCACATCCGGATCTGAATTCTCCGTACATAAAGAACCGTTCTGTTGCCTGCTTTAATTTCCTATTGCACATACAAATTAAGGGCTTTGTTATTACTCATGTGTTTTCTAATAAAATCAGGCATCTTTTTGAGCCACATAAATTAAACATTGAAGCTATGAAATTATTAAAACTAAAAAAGGGAATTTTCACCCTTACCAATCACATGGTATTATGAGCAAAATAGTGAAAGTTGGTGCTTTTAAAATTCTATGCAGAAATGAGGACCTAGAGGAAAACACAGACTTTCTGCTCCATGTTCTCCTGAAACTACAGTTCTGGTTCATCATAGAATGTTATGAACACTAACGGTCATTGACGAACTCAGTAATAGGAACGTCAGTATTCTCTGAAAACAATTTTTTTTTCTGTGAATTGAGAATTTTGACAATAACAGATCAGTCCTGGGGAGAAAAGAAAAACATTTCTCTGATGAGATGAAATACAAAGTTTCTTATTTTCACAAATGGCTCATGGGTAGGGATGAGTGAACCTGAACTGTAAAGCTCAGGGTTTGTACCAGACATCTAGTGTCTGGTGCTCAAAGCCAAACATGGACTTCTCACGGATGTCTGTGGTCGAGTTTGATTCGGAGTAAGGTTTGTGGAAAGGCTGCAGTGCAGCCAACACACAATCTTTTCGGTTGTGGGCACTTCCGTAGCCATCACAGCCACAGTATTGGCATGACTGTGATTGGGCTTGAGCACCACTTCATCCAGCCTGTATAATCACTGGATCATGGGTGGCTCTGCTATTTTGCTGTGAATATTGTAGGTACAGGACAGTACTTGAGTGTGGGACAGTATGTGCGCACGTTGCCTACTAGCCCAGCACCGTAAAAGGTGCGCTTCAGAGCGCAGCTGAAAAGCTCCGTTCTGAAGCGCATGGTGCCGGCGAGAACGTGCGCTCTGCCTGCAGCTCCTGCCATAGACAGAGCAGGAGCTGCCGGCAAAGCGCACGGAAGAAGTGACATGTCACTTCTTTTTGCGCAGCGCTTCGGCAGTAGCCGAAGCGCTGCGCTCTAAAACGCCACGTGCGCACGGCCCCTGCACAATCTCCATAGACTGTGCAGGGGACGCAGGACGCATGAATTTACGCAACGTGCGCACATAGCCTTAGGATACTCCTCTTACTCCTCTCTCCCTCTCTCTGCATACTCATAAAACAGGCTCTGTGTGGCCACTGCACCAAGCTCTTTGGGGTTGCTCTTAAGGGTCTGCGGTGGTACTCGGCACCAGACTCTGTGGGGGTACTCTGAAAAAAAGGGTCTGCGGGGGGTATCCTTTAAAAAGGCTCTGTAGGGGTACTCTTAAAAAGGGTCTGTGTGGCCACTCTGCACTAGGATCTGTAAGGTACTCTCAAAAAAGGGTCTGTGGAAGAGAATTTTAATAAAAGCTCTGTGAGGTTACTCTTTAAAAAGGGTCTTTAGGGGTACTCTTAAAAAGGGGTTTATGGGGGGAATTCTAATAAAGGCTCTGTGGGTGTACTCTTAATAAAGGCACAGTGGGTACTCTGCTCTTAAGAAAGGATCTGTGTGGCCACTCTGCACCAGGCTCTGTGGGGGTACTCTTAAAAAAGGGTCTGTTGGGGTAATCTTAAAAAGGCTCTGTGTGGCCACTGGCTCTCTGCGGGTACTTTTAAATATGGGTCTGGGGGCGGTACTTTAAAAAAAGTGTCTCTGGGGGGAATTATAATAAAGGGACTCTGTGTAGCCACTCTGCATCAGGTTATGTGGGGGTACTCTTAAAAAAGGGTTTGTCGGGGACTCTTAAAAAGAGTCTATAGGGGGGAATTTTAGTATAGGGTTTGTGGGGCACTCTGCACCAGGTTCTGTGGGGGGAATAATAATAAAGGGTCTGTGTAGCCACTTTGCATACAGACAGTGTAATAATCTGCTGGCCACTCTCTCTCTGTATTCAGGCCCTGTAATACTCTGCACTTTTTTGGGGTGCAAAGAAGGAGGAGAGCATCAAATAGGGGACATGTCTGTGGTGCTACTGCTGGTGATGTAGCTGCTGCAGTAAGAAGCTGTGGTCAATATGTGTGTATCGCCCCCACGTCAGCAGCCGGACTGCTCGGATTCAGATCTGCAGTGGGGCTCGAGGGGTCTCCGGACCCGACCCCCGCGGATACTTCAAAATAAAAGGGGGAATAATGGTATGTAGGGATATTGTATACAGTCCGTGACGCCACCCACGGTGTGTGGTAAAATGGGGTACCACCGCTGTTGTTGGGGAGCACCCGGGGCGTTGGGATGGCAGCTAGTGTACCGCCCCGCGGGTTTGGCTGCGACTGACGAGCCACTCGGATCCGTGCTCGTACTGCGGGTGGTGGCTCGAGCCTCTCACGGACCCAGGGGTCACGTCGCTCTGCAAGGGAGTTGGCGCTACACGCGGGGATTTGGGTGTTTGGTTTGGGATGATAGTTCGTGACGCCACCCACGGGTTGTGGTGATTGTAGACACCACCGCTGCGGTGAAGGTATGGGGGCTCCCGGGAGCGGTGTAATGGCGCAGTTAGGTGTTGACCCCTCCGTGGGTAGGGGATGTTGGTCCCGGGGCCCGGTAGGCGAGGGCCGGGGTGCAGGGTGAAGTGTTGCGGTGCAGTGCAGTGCGGTGCCTGATGGCACTGGTGTACTCACTCTGACACAAGACACTGGAGTCTCTGGTAAACCAAACGGAGTGATGAACGGGGCCCGCAGCCGGCTGCAGCTTCTTCCAGACTAGGTTGGTGATTTCCTCCTTTCTCCTGCACCTCTGTGTGTAAAATGTTTTGACTCCTATGCCTCGACACCGGTAGTCCGCTCCCCGACTTGTATATGCCGGAGGAGCCCGTTTGCCCGCAAACGCTGGCCCTTTGGGTCTCTATGCCTTGGCGGTGGCTTTACCCTATATGGTTGGGCTGTTGTCTTCTAAAGGGACTTGTGTGGGGTAGGTCCTTAAGTCCAGCCCACAATCAGTTGATTCGACCTGTCAGTTCAGGGCTTTGTACGGGGTCTGAGTACCCTGCCTGGTACTCCGGTATCCAGTTGCCTCCCTGGTTCGGTTCCGGCGGGCCACTACCCTATCCCGGTCCCTTACGGTTCCACCGGTCGTATTCCCGGTCTCCTGCAGGCGGCCACCACTGTCTGCCTCCTTGCCAATGGTGACTGGGCTCCGACCCATGACTTTAACTGCTCTCAACTTGCACTTGAACTAGTGCGTCTCAGACTAACTGTTTTCCCGCCTCCAGGCCTGTGAACTCCTCGGTGGGTGGAGCCAACCACCTGGCTCTGCCCCCCTGGTGTGGACATCAAACCTGGAGGGTGGTGACAAGGTTTTTAGGTTGACTGGTGTTACCTAATCGGGAGGGGGTGTGGTGTTGTGTGTGACTACCTGGGACGACCTGGATAGTCCAGGGCGTCACACTAGCTGTTGTTAACCCTCCATGGGTAGGGATGGATGCCCCGGGGCCCAGTGTCTCTGTGCTGAGGATGGTGATCGCAGGGGCCGGAGCGCCTGGACGGACTGGGGATGTTGGTGTACTCACTATTGAAGAAATCACACAAGTCCGTGGTAAACCAAGGTGCCAGTGGCCGGAGCTCCGTGGCTGGGTGTATTCTGGTCCCTCACCCGGGGTGATGGTCTGTGTCACTTTCCTCTGCACTACTTTTGTTTCTTGTGGACCTCCCGGTTTGGAACACGAGAGCCCTCTCCCGTTACTTCTATTGAGAGCCTTGCCCGCTAACGCTAGCCCTTGGGATCTACCGGGCCCTGGCGGATGCCCTATCCCCCGCGGTGGGCTGTTGTCTGCTTTTGGGACTTTGGTTGGGACAGGACCTATAATCCTGTCCTCAATTGGTTAATTAGCGAGGCCGTTGGTTCCTGTCCTGGCTTCAGGGTCCAAGTACTCCCTCTGTGCACGGTTTCCGGGTCGGTTCTCCGGTGTCGGTACCAGCGGGCTCCAACCTTGTCCCGGTCCACCTCGGATCTCTGGCAGCTGTCTTCCCATCTCCTGACAGACACGGACTACCATTTTCCACCTAGCCAGAACGCCGGGGTTCCAACCCCGACGCCTTTGCTCTCTGACTTCACTTGCACTTTCTCCTCTCTCTCTCCTACTCCTCACCTTCACACTCCTGCTGTCTGACACTTTCTACAGTCTCTGCAGTCACCGCCGTTCTGACTACTGTTTTCCCGACTACTCTCCACAAACTGCCCCTCCCACCTGGTCAACTGGTAGACTGGAGTGGCTCCATCTCTAGGAGGCCATCCATTGGTCCCACCCGAGCTAAGTACCATTGTATGGGGGATTTGTTGGGGAAAACTGGGATTACCTGGGTTTTTGTTGTTACCGGCACCTTCTTGTGGGGATGCAGAACCTTATAGCACCCTGATGGTTTCAGGGGCGCTACATTATATTGTAGACCAGGGTTCTCCAACCTGTGGCTTGGGAGCCAAGTAGTTCGAGGGCCTATGATGTGAGGCTCACAGTTGTCTGCCAGCTTAGAGTAGTATTACCATGATTAGAAATTAGGTATAAAGAGAAGGTCTCAAGATAGTGACTTCTGTAAGTGGCCCTGTGGCGCCCCTGACCTGGTCAGGCCCCACTGAGTACTGCACCCATGCTGGGGGCAGTACAACACAGGTAATCCCAAAGGCTGACTAGGGTGTGGACACACGGAACACTTAGTAACCAGGACACACACACAGCTAGAGGGGACCCTTCAGCAGACTCAGCTAGTGGTGGGTGGTGTCACTGGGAACGAGAAGTGTGCAGAGGCAGCCACAGAGGGGAGGGAGTAGTGAGCCAGTCGGCTAGTGGAGGTGAGAGAGCAAGGAGGTGAAGTGCAGGGAAGCTTAACCAACACTGCACCGTTCGTGGCTGCTGGCGGGGGAGAAAGGGCTACTTGGTAGTGCCGCCCGAAAACCACCTGGTGCAGAGAGGTGGCTGAGTATGGGGACTGCCAGTAGAGACCCTGCCCGCACGGGGTACAGGTCTCCAGAGCAGGAGCCCATTCAGTTGGCCTGCTCAACCTGCCGGTGAGGGCACTTTATCCGCCTCACCAAACTTACACAGAGTCCGCAGCTACAGCAGCAACGAGGGGGCCCATAAGTGACAGACGGCAAGCAACCAGAATCACTTGGTCTACGCTGCCTGCAAACGGGCCAGAAAGGAGAGAACGGCGTAGGCGACTTCCCTGGGTGACCCCAGCAGGACTTCAGGTCATGGTCACCTCAAAACAAGAAGGGCTAGGAAGGCGAGTCAGCAGTCACCCCGACATCAGCCGAAGGGATACCTGGTTCCTCCTGGTCCACCAGAGCATCGCCCGGGTTAACTCACCCCTGCCATCTGAAGTGAATAAAAACCCTGAAAGACCTCGCTGTTTGTGTGAGTTCTTCTGCGACCTGTGGTACTACACACTTACACTGGGCCCTGGGGCCAGCCTCAGTCCCAGGAGGCCACCACATCTAACTCTACCCAACATCAGCCCCAGGCATCCCCTAATGTGCAGTGGCGATCACCCTGACTGCAATTACCGAGAGTGGCATCACGAATTCCCCATTGAAGTTAACCTACCTGTAACCAGATGATTTCCAAGCCCGTGGAGACCCTGCGGCGACCTGCATCTGAAGGTAATGCGGGGCTTCACATCTCTGGTGTCACGAGCAGGATAAGGACTAGACCTGTTAAGACAAGTGACCATGTGCCTTGGCAGTCATATTGTCACCATGAAAAGCACGCCAAGAAACAACAGCAGCCCGCGCAGAAAGAAGTGACCGCCTACGAAGAGGTGTGGCTACCCAGAGAACCCCTGCAGAGTTCTGACCTCGCAAGTGATGGAGGCGGGTCTGTCCTGAGACGGCGGGAAGCTAGGAGTCTGCTACAGGAAGTGGAGCTGGCAGGTTGCAGAGAAGACACAGAGAATGGTGTCCACACGCGGTGACCCAGAGCCAGGCTCCGCTGCCTGGTGGGACTGGGAGCTTGCCCAGTTCTGCGACTGGCTGGAGGCCCGAGTCGTGCAACAGATAAGAGAGGGATGCACAGAACTTCGGGAGATGGCCGGAGCGGTTTGGTCCTATGAGAGGTGGACTGCGAGGCAAGTGTCGCACCGGGCGGCGACCACCCAGACCTCGATGATGCTGCCTATGGGTGAGTCCCATGCTACTTCTGCTCGCTCGAGTGCACCGACACCACCGACGCTGCTACAACCGGAGGTCGCTGCGATGCCTGCGGTGCACCATGCTGCAACGCCCGCGAAGATCCCTGCTTCAATCTTTGAGGCAACGCCCGCTACGACCCCAGCTGGGACCCCGACTGAAGTCCCTGCTGCGACATCTGATGCCGAAGTGTCCCGTCCGGCCCGCCAAGACCAGGCTGCAGCCACGAACCGGGTCAGCGTCCCCACTGGGAGAAGACCCTGCGTTCCTAAAATTTAAAGAGGATCTGAAGGCGCGGTTCCCAAAGGACTTGGTGGATCGCTGCCTCGTCCCCAGGCGGTCACCCGGACATGGGGCGGTCCCACCAGTGGCCATGTCCAAGAAGAGCCCATTGCCCTGGCCTGCTGAAGAAAGCCTGTCCCTAGCGCTGCTTCCGGAGGAGTGCTCAAGAGCACTAAGGGGGAGGAGAGGCCTGGAGGCTGAAGAGAAAACTTTTGAACAGCCAGAGGAGGATGCAGCACCTTGCAGAGTTGAGGAAGGCCTGGAGGCCGAGATGCTTATTTACTCCCGCTGGGATGAAGTGCAGACACCACCTGCCGACGAAGAGCTGGCCATCATGATACCCAGCATATACGTCACCTGGGAGCCCGCAGGCAGCGAGGTGGCAGAAAAGAGGAGTGCAGCCAGCAGAGCACGGCGCCGCATCAGAACAAAACTAACCTCTGCACAGCAGTCCCTAGACCAGCAGAAGAAGGAAGACGTGACAACTCGGGACTTGGAGGAGAAGCAGACGCTCAGGAAGGCCCGCCACCAGGTTAGAGGTCCTCTCTACCGTGGAGTGGTGGAGGAATTTAGCCTCAAGTCTGGTTACGGCTTCATTGTAGCGCCTGGCGTGAAAGAAGGAATTTTTGTTAGTAGAAGAGATGTCAGATCCCACTTGCCCAGAGGACACCCTGGCCGAGACTCGCACATGGGAGATCTGGTAGAATTTTCCAAGCACCAAGGTGAACGCAGTTGGTACGCACTAGATGTAACACCATGCCCAAGGAATCCTTACTGCAGCCCTACTGTCTCTACCCAATCCCCAAAGTCAACACCACAAGACAAAGGAACAGAAACAGATGAAGAAATAGAAGAAGACAAAGAAAGAGAACAAGATAAAGAGAAAGAGCAAGAACTAGACACAACTACAGATGAAGACAAAGACACAGAAACCTCCAGGTGTCAGAGCCCTACAGGCCAAAGCACTGGTAATGAGAGAAGAGAGTCCATGTAAGTCAAGTTAAGAAAGTTGACCAGTTTGAAGTTTGCAATGTTTAAAGAAAAGTTCAATAAATGTGCCCACATGAACTAATGTGAGAACCCTGTTTACAAAAATTCGGCACCTGGTTTGTGCCCTTTTACAAGGACCATAAGGCTATGAACTGGCTATAGCCACAAACTCTCGCAGTGTTTATGTGACGCCCTGGACTAGCCATGTAGTCACAGACAGGCCCTTGTACAAACACCAGTCCCCTAACAAGGTAACAGCAGCCAACCTAAAAACCCTGAGTCACCTCTCTCAGGTCTTGACGTTCACACCAGGGGGCAGAGCCAGGCAGTTGGCCACACCCACCGAGGAGTTTGGATAGTCTGAGGCGGGAAAACACAACAGATCTGTTAGGGAGGAGAGTGGAGTAGTTGGAAAGTCGTAAACGTCTGTCAGGGATCTGGGTCGTAGCCCGGATACCCTGTGGCCAGGAGGCAGACGGTGGTTGCCACCTGCAGGAGCTGGGAAGACGGCTTGTGGAACCGTAAGGGACCGGGACAGGGTTGTGGCCTGCCGGTACCGAACCGGGGAACTAAATGGAAACTGGAGCACCAGGAGGGGTACTGTAACACTTGCCTGGATAAACAGACTCAGGTAGGATGTAATGGACAGACTAAAGGGAAGCCCCTCACCAAGCAGGACCCCAGAACCCTGAAACCCTTTAACCCCTATACAGGGATTTGGAATTACACAAGGCCCTGGAGATCTCTACCCATGGAAGGCTTCAGTCCGATGAGAGTAGTCGTCAGGCAGGGTCAAACCAGGAACAGCAGAACAAGGACAGAATCGGCAGGCAAAGGTGTAAACAGAAAACGTAGCAGTGGTCAGATCCGGGTCGGGCAGAGAGGTACAAAACAGCAGGCAGAAGGGTAGTCAACAACAAGCAAGTCAGCGCACAGGAATCACAAAACAAACAGCACATGAGCCAGAATCAGAACTATCTCTGGCAGAGGCCAGCAGACAGGAGGGGGAATAAGAAGGGTGTGGTGTCTTCCCATTAGCTGTAGCTGAATGATGGTACTTCAGCTGGGAGACACCCGCCACCTACAGTCAGCCAGCGGTACTGCAGATCCCAAGTTAACCCAGCCCAGTGGATGATCGGAGCCTGCGCCCACCAGTGCTGCTGGCATCGACTCCTCTCCCATCACCAGCACCATCCACGGCAGGAACATGGCGTCGCCTGGCGATCGGAGCAGAAATCGCTGGAGCAGACTCCGGCGGTGACGTAACAGATACACAGACCCAGAATGAGGCCCAAAAGCCACTGGACCGAGTCGAATTCACTGATTGGGGTCTGGACCTTAGGTTCTTTCCCACCCAAGTCCTGGCTGAAGACAACCGCCCAACGAGGGGGATAGAAAGCCACCGCTCAGGCAAAGAGATCCCACGGGCCAGCATCTGCGGGCAAACGGGCTCTCCCGGCACACACAAAGCCGGAAGCGGACTACCGTCGCTGAGGCATAGGCAGTCAAAATCCACAAAACGAGGTGCAGGAGAAAGACGGGAACCACCGAACCGGGTGGGGGACCAGACGCAGCCGGCTGCGGGCACCGACCACTATCCTTTTGGTTTACCAGAGACTCCGGTGTATCTGTTATAGTGAGTACAACAGTGCCCTAGGGCCGCGTACCGCACCGCACTAACGCACTCGCAACCACCGGGCCCCGGGACCCTCACCCCCTGCCCACGGAGGGGTCAACACCAGGCTGCACAACACCGTCCCCGGGAGCCTAGTTAATGGCAGCGGTGGTGTCCACACTCACCACAACCCGTGGGTGGCGTCACGAACTTAAATTCCTAAACACCATGGCCCCGGCCGTGAACCTCCCCACCGAAACCCCTCACGTAGCGCCAGCCTCCCTTCAGAGCGACGTGAACCCCGGGTCCAGAGGCGCTCGAGCCACCCACCAGACGAGCCCAGACCCGAGTGGCTCGGCTGCAGCCGAGCGCGGGGCGGTACATTTATAGTTACCCCAGAGGTACCACCACCAGAGAATGCCTATTTAGGGGCCTGGCTTGTCTGTGACCAGAGAGCACGCCTGTTTATGGGGCCTGGCTCTCCACCACAAAGTGGGTACCCTGCCTGGAATGACTGTGGATGCCGCTTCTACATTGCTGCCAGAAGAGGCCGAAGGCGTGGCTCCACAAGGGCGGCTTACCCGTTAACAACCTGACCAAGAAAGCCGCCTCTACATCCTGCCAGAAGAGGCCGAAGATGCGGCTCGACAGGAGAGGGCTTGCCTTCAACCACCAGCCCCAGGAGAGGAAGATTGGAGGATATGTCTGGGGAAACAGATGGCCCAGACCTGGTTGCTAAAAGGACCGGTGACCTGCCTCCTGAGAGGGTTTTGGGTGGGTAACGGACTTGTGGGTGGAGGGTGGTGAAAAGTGGTACCTGGTATGTTTTATACTGTTTTAATGTTTTAAATGTTTTGCATTTTTAAAATGGTTTGTCTTTACAGCCTGAGGACAAGCTGTTGGTAACTAAGGGGGAATGTGGCGCCCCTGACCTGGTCAGGCACCACTGATTACTGCACCCATGCTGGGGGCAGTACAACACAGGTAATCCCAGAGGCTGACTAGGATGTGGACACATGGAACACTTAGTAACCAGGACACACACACAGCTAGAGGGGAACCCTGAGCAGACTCAGGGAGGGGGCGTGGCGCTCGCCTCCCAGCTAGTAGTGGGTGGTGTCACTGGGAACGAGAAGTGTGCAGAGGCAGGCACAGAGGGGAGGGAGTAGTGAGCCAGTCGGTTAGTGGAGCTGAGAGAGCAAGGAGGTGAAGTGCAGGGAAGCTTAGCCGACACTGCACGGTTCGTGGCTGCTGGCGTGGGAGAAAGGGCTACTTGGTAGTGCTGCCCGAAAACCACCTGGTGCAGAGAGGTGGCTGAGTATGGGGACTGCCAGTAGAGACCCTGCCCACACTGTTTGTGTGTGAGTTCTCCTGCGACCTGTGGTACTACACACTTACATTGGGCCCTGGGGCCAGCCTCACTCTCGGGAGGTCACCACATCTAACTGCACCCAACATCAGCCCCAGGGCCCCCTAATCTGCAGTGGCGGTCACCCTGACCGCAATTACCGAGAGTGGAGTCACGAATTCCCCATTGAAGTTAACCTACCTGTGACCAGAAGATTTCCAAGCCCGTGGAGACCCTGCGGCGACCTGCACCTGAAGGTAATGCGGGGCTCCACAGCCCCACACAAAGCAGTTGTGGACATAGATATACTGGCCTTTTGGAGGTTTAGACATAAATTAAGCATAGTGATCTGAAGATTATAATTAAACTAACAGTCAGTGGAGGTGCTAGAAGCTGAATGTGGGAGTGTGATGGGAGTGCTTGATGCAAGAGCACCGAATCTGGGTATGGTGGAAAATCTGAATGTAAGTATGGTATGTCAACGTGGTTTCTGTGTGAAAGTTTTGACTGTCATCATATCAGCAATAGGGGCTTTTGGTGTCAGATCTTTGAGGGGGGCTGAAGCAAGATGTCACTGTTTCGAGGGGGAAGGTATGGATGTGGCTGACGACCCTCTCAGAGCTCAATGTTGCTCTCCAGGTAAAAAAGGCGCTGTAGAAATGATATGTCCAGTCAAATCTAATATATACTGTATATATATATACAGTTAGGTCCAGAAATATTTGGACAGTGACACAAGTTTTGTTATTTTAGCTGTTTACAAAAACATGTTCAGAAATACAATTATATATATAATATGGGCTGAAAGTGCACACTCCCAGCTGCAATATGAGAGTTTTCACGTCCAAATCGGAGAAAGGGTTTAGGAATCATAGCTCTGTAATGCATAGCCTCCTCTTTTTCAAGGGACCAAAAGTAATTGGACAAGGGACTCTAAGGGCTGCAATTAACTCTGAAGGCATCTCCCTCGTTAACCTGTAATCAATGAAGTAGTTCAAAGGTCTGGGGTTGATTACAGGTGTGTGGTTTTGCATTTGGAAGCTGTTGCTGTGACCAGACAACATGCGGTCTAAGGAACTCTCAATTGAGGTGAAGCAGAACATCCTGAGGCTGAAAAAAAAGAAAAAATCCATCAGAGAGATAGCAGACATGCTTGGAGTAGCAAAATCAACAGTCGGGTACATTCTGAGAAAAAAGGAATTGACTGGTGAGCTTGGGAACTCAAAAAGGCCTGGGCGTCCACGGATGACAACAGTGGTGGATGATCGCCGCATACTTTCTTTGGTGAAGAAGAACCCGTTCACAACATCAACTGAAGTCCAGAATACTCTCAGTGAAGTAGGTGTATCTGTCTCTAAGTCAACAGTAAAGAGAAGACTCCATGAAAGTAAATACAAAGGGTTCACATCTAGATGCAAACCATTCATCAATTCCAAAAATAGACAGGCCAGAGTTAAATTTGCTGAAAAACACCTCATGAAGCCAGCTCAGTTCTGGAAAAGTATTCTATGGACAGATGAAACCAAGATCAACCTATACCAGAATGATGGGAAGAAAAAAGTTTGGAGAAGAAAGGGAACGGCAGATGATCCAAGGCACACCATATCCTCTGTAAAACATGGTGGAGGCAACGTGATGGCATGGGCATGCATGGCTTTCAATGGCACTGGGTCACTTATGTTTATTGATGACATAACAGCAGACAAGAGTAGCCGGATGAATTCTGAAGTGTACCGGGATATACTTTCAGCCCAGATTCAGCCAAATGCCGCAAAGTTGATCGGACGGCGCTTCATAGTACAGATGGACAATGACCCCAAGCATACAGCCAAAGTTACCCAGGAGTTCATGAGTGCAAAAAAATGGAACATTCTGCAATGGCCAAGTCAATCACCAGATCTTAACCCAATTGAGCATGCATTTCATTTGCTCAAATCCAGACTTAAGACGGAAAGACCCACAAACAAGCAAGACCTGAAGGCTGCAGCTGTAAAGGCCTGGCAAAGCATTAAGAAGGAGGAAACCCAGCGTTTGGTGATGTCCATGGGTTCCAGACTTAAGGCAGTGATTGCCTCCAAAGGATTCGCAACAAAATATTGAAAATAAAAATATTTTTTTGGGGTTTGGTTTATTTGTCCAATTACTTTTGACCTCCTAAAATTTGGAGTGTTTGTAAAGAAATGTGTACAATTCCTACAATTTCTATCAGATATTTTTGTTCAAACCTTCAAATTAAACGTTACAATCTGCACTTGAATTCTGTTATAAAAATAGGAGAACTGGAGTCAAAAAGTGCCAATGAAGTGAATATATTTTATTAAATACAATAAAAAGATGTGCAAACAGCAAAAAAGAGGATAAAAGCACATAGGGGTGTGAAAATGCATAATCAGGATCAAAATGATAGACAATAATCACAAATGGCCAGTTGGAGTAATATAAATCAAGCAAAAGGGCAATGTTGGAACAGGCATAAACCAAAAGGTATACAGATAAAGTGCATGTGCAATAATGCATGCAGTAGCCTGCTCAGGCACACCCAGATTAGTTAATGAGGCATAATGCCGTCCAGTGAATATTACAAAACATTCAAAGACAAAGTGGCCAGTGCATTTTTAAAGTGACTAATGCATGATCCCAAAAACACAAGAAGGAGGCTCCCCCATACCCCACCAACGTACGTTTCGCCTAGTGAGCACCGTGCTCAAGTTCGGCTTCCTCAGGGAGGGAGAAGGCAGCGCTGCCTTCTCCCTCCCTGAGGAAGCCGAACTTGAGCACGGTGCTTACTAGGCGAAACGTACGTTGGTGGGGTATGGGGGAGCCTCCTTCTTGTGTTTTTGGGATCATGCATTAGTCACTTTAAAAATGCACTGGCCACTTTGTCTTTGAATGTTTTGTAATATTCACTGGACGGCATTATGCCTCATTAACTAATCTGGGTGTGCCTGAGCAGGCTACTGCATGCATTATTGCACATGCACTTTATCTGTATACCTTTTGGTTTATGCCTGTTCCAACATTGCCCTTTTGCTTCATTTATATTACTCCAACTGGCCATTTGTGATTATTGTCTATCATTTTGATCCTGATTATGCATTTTCACACCCCTATGTGCTTTTATCCTCTTTTTTGCTGTTTGCACATCTTTTTATTGTATTTAATAAAATATATTCACTTCATTGGCACTTTTTGACTCCAGTTCTCCTATTTTTATATTGGTTACTTGAGTCTGTGCAATGGTCATACTGACCAAATTGGGCTAGACAATGCCTAGCATGACTTTTCATACTGCTGTATGGGGGTCCCTATATTTAACTTGAATTCTGTTGTAGAGGTTTCAAATCCAATGTGGTGGCATGCAGAGCCCAACTCGCGAAAATTGTGTCACTGTCCAAATATTTCTGGACCTAACTGTATATATATATATATATATATATATATATATACATTAGATTTGACTGGAAATAGCATTTCTAGCTATTTTGGAATACATTGAACAATATATATACTGTGTATAAATAAATATATAAATATATATATATATATATATATATATATGGGGGCTGCTCCACCTGTGGGGGGCAATATCATCCCGGCTGCACCCCAACATCTTCCCCGGCGAGTTACCCTGCAGCGGCAGCCTTATACCTGGCCGCACATACCACAGGTGGCGTAGTCGACATCATCCGTTCCACTCCTGGAGTCGGAAAGGTCGGAGAAAGGGTCCGCAGCAGAAGAGGCCAGGACCCCAGTCGCCACCGTCACCGGTGACAACCTCTCTGAGAACAATCCTTGCTCCTCCCTTTTACTTTGCACCACGGGGCCATGGATTCAGGCCAGGCCACGACCTCTGCAAAACACTGGCCCGGCAACGGGTATACAAGGTACGGATTGAAGCTCCTAACTTGGGTCCCGTGGGGTGTCACAAGTATATAGCACAGGTGTAAAATATGGTTACTGCATACTGCTTGTAAAGTACTCATAGTAGTCCTGAACAATGGCTTTGTGTCTCAGACTATTGTGTTATTACCAAATACTCTTTATCAGATAGACTGTCCCCATTGTAGCTCCCAATATATATTCCCTACAGGTCTTTGGAGAATGGGAGGAAGGCGGAGAACCTGAAGGAAGCCGTCACAAACATGGGGAGAACATACAAACTCCTTGCAGATCTTGTTCTTGTTGGGATATGAACCCAGGACCCGTCGCTTTGCTCCGTAATAGCATTTAACCAGTGGTGTGCCTTGTCATCGTGAAGAATTGTTTCCACATTTTTTTCATTAGATTTTACTTTTGTTGTAATTTTTAGGATTATAGAGATCTAAAAAAAACTAATAAAAAAATAATAATAATGGGGCCTCCCTTCATGATTCATTGTAAGAGTGGTAACATGATCATTTGCAGGTTTCCTAGTATTATGGTACACGAGGAAAGGAGAAGCTTTGTAAGTTGAAGACTCCCTGTGATAGAGGCGTAGGGGCTTTGAACTGTAGGACCACTCTTCACGGGACCTATAGAAAACACTACTACCTGATTAATGAAATGTTTGTGAAGGAAATAGACTTTCATACTTTTACCATGACGTATCTATAGGGATAAGCGGGTCTCCAATGTAAAACTTCCCTTACCAACTGTACCTAAAATAATGACACAGACTACGACTTTATTGCACGAATGGCCACAGCTTTATTTAACAGCATATATGTACCCAAACTCGTGGCTCCACATGCCACCCATTGATAACACATAACCTGTACATATATACTTATTCTCCACAAAACACACCTGATAGATCCGTCCGAGAGGCCAAACCATCATTCCTATCCCCCGGCCGTAACCTCCAACCGGCCCAGAGGACCACCTCGGCCGTGACCAACCGACCCGAGGTGTGGGGTAATAACGTTCCATCGTTAATTACCCCTCCCCAGAACCTGCAGGACCTCCGCCCACAAGTTCCCATCCAAACCGAAGCCACTCCCCCTGAGTGGCTTCATACCAACAAACCGACTGTCGGTACTTCCAACCTCTCTGAACGGACCTATCACCCCGCTGTGACAAAAACAAAACTCTTTATTTTTTTTTTTTTTTCATGATACTTCCACCCCCGTATAACTTAGGGTTTTTTTTTTGTTTTTTTTTTTGTTTTTTTTTTGTTTTTTTGTTGTTTTTTTTTACATTATTGCAGGGCAGGCGGGTGGGACACATTGATTGTAGGACAAAGAGGCAGTGACCTATGAACATCCCCCTTTATACCCCCTGCAACACCCCACCCCTTCCAGTCTATCCCCCAATCCCCTTTGCCATTTCTCCCACCAATCCAAAAGCCCCATATACAACCTTCTAGCCATATACCTTAACCCTTTCCTACCCTGAACCCTCCCGATCATCATGGGGCCTATTCACCCCTATGGGGTTCACTGCCCATCTTGACGTATCTATAGGGATAAGCGGGTCTCCAATGTAAAACTTCCCTTACCAACTGTACCTAAAATAATGACACTGACTACAACTTTATTGCACGAATGGCCACAGCTTTATTTAACAGCATATATGTACCCAAACTCGTGGCTCCACATGCCACCCATTGATAACACATAACCTGTACATATATACTTATTCTCCACAAAACACACCTGATAGATCCGTCCGAGAGGCCAAACCATCATTCCTATCCCCCGGCCGTAACCTCCAACCGGCCCAGAGGACCACCTCGGCCGTGACCAACCGACCCGAGGTGTGGGGTAATAACGTTCCATCGTTAATTACCCCTCCCCAGAACCTGCAGGACCTCCGCCCCACAAGTTCCCATCCAAACCGAAGCCACTCCCCCTGAGTGGCTTCATACCAACAAACCGACTGTCGGTACTTCCAACCTCTCTGAACGGACCTATCACCCCGCCACAGACCGGCCAAGTGACACCTTACTTGGCCCGGGCCCTCCACACCCCCATTGTTTGCTTTAAGCCATCCTCCAAAACCAACATCCACAAATCCAAACCTATGCCCGTGAGATGCACCCCATCTCGCCTCAAATAATGTTCGGTGGACTCCTCCAGCTCTCCCTGTCGGACCACCAATCGTCCATTTCGCGCTCCAACCCTGCCAATGCCCGGTTCAATTTTGTACCCGGGCCCTGTTAATATGATCCACCGACCTCGCGAAACGCCACTGCTTCCGGCTATGATACCGGACCCTACAATCAAAATACCAGGGAACGCCTTCCACAAATGCAACAAGTCAAACCTGATATCCCTCTTCAACTCTGTCGCCACCCTCACTCCAAGGTCATTCCCTCCCACATGCTGAATTAACGCATCCGGTTCCCGATCAATACAGCTAAAAACACCACCTCAAGGCGAACTCTCCCCCAGGTCATGACCAATTTCCGAGCCATTTCAGACGGGCTTCCGTCATCGCCACTCCGAGCTGCCGACCGTCCCGGCGACCATCCGCCCGCAAAGCTTCCCACCATCTCCCAATCTGCCGAAACCATTCTTCACTCAGACCTCACCTAACGGCTTCAGTCGCTGCCCCAATCCGGAAGGAGTGGGACCCTCAATCCCTTGTCTCCTCCCACACCCGTACTAAAGCCGTCTTCAGCACTGCGATAAACTGGAATCACAATAAAGCGGATCCATCCCCATGCCTAAGGAAAACAACAGGGTAACCACCCCACCTTCCAAAAACTCCTTCACTTGTACCACCGGGCATAGCTAGTGCCCTGGAAATTCAAACAACACCACCAGGCATCCCCGGCCCACTTGATCTGTCATTGAAAACCGTAGCCAGCATTCCGCTCTATCCATCCCAAGCATCACACCCTCCACCAACAGTCCGCCTCCTGCTTGCCCAGCCGGGCTAACCAATTCTCCGATGCGAAAGGCCCAAAGAATGCCAATACGAAGGCCACCGTGAACAAGGCTCATTCATAAGGAAACGAGCATATATCCCCACAAACACCCCACCACACGACCCAACAATGGGAACGCTATAGGCCGCCTTGTGACCCGCGACCGCGCCCCCTTTCGAACACCCCTTCATCGCCTGCCGTTCCAGAAAAAACCTTTGTCGCGTCCCGACCCCTTGCATTTCAAACAAGAAAGCCCACGCCTCCAACTTGAAACCTATGACCGAACAGACCGACCTGCAGAAAAATCCCCACTAATCAACGACAAAACCCCCAACGTTCCTCCCGTGTAACCAGGCTCCATCCAATCTGCCTTCACCAACTCTACCCATTTCTGCCACACCGACTGATACCGGCAACCAGTAGCCTCGGACACCGATCTCCTAAGTCCCTCAAATGCTACACCGACACCAGGTCCCACAGCCATTACGGGCATAGCACTCCATCCTCGTCTGCTCCCGTCACAGTCACCGGAACCTGTGCTACTGCAATCGAGATAGCGCATCACCCACCTCATTTTGAACCCCGGCACATACCGCGCCACCACCCCAATGTTGAGCGCCAAGCAACGCAACAATAGCTGCCTCAAATACCCCACTACTGGAGGTGATTTAGCCGACAGTGAATTGCTAGAATGCACCACCGCCATGTTATCACCATACATGCCAAGCTTCTTGCCTCCAAATTCGGGCCTCCACTCTAAAGCCACTAAGATGGGAAACAATTCCAGCAGCGCAAGATTCTTTACAAGCCCCTTTTTTCACTCAAAGCCGTGGCCATTTTCAACGCACCAATATGTTTGAAAAATTGCCCCAAACCCGAGGCCCCCCCGCGTCCGTAAAGAATTCCAGCTGTTTATTTGACAATGCCATTGCCCATCCATAACATCTTTCCATTGTATTGGTCAAGAAATGCATCCCACACCAGCAGATCTCCTTTCATCCCTTCGTCACTCTGACAAAATGATCCGAAGCTGTCACCCTTGTAGCTGCGCTTGCCAATCGCCTATTAACTATTTGCCCCATCGGCATAATGCGACAAGCAAAATTCAATTTATTACGCACTGACTGCAAATGTCGCAACCGCACCTTCCGAGCCTAAGACAAAACTGCACTGACGCCTTCAAATCACGCAGCTTGCCCCACCGGCAATCGGCGTTCCATAGCCACCGTATCAATTCCGTTGCCCGAAAAACCCTGAGCCGTCCCTGGCCCTTCCGCTTTTTCTTTGCAAACGGAATACCTAGGCTTCCTGCTAACTGCTGTAACGTAAATATCAACAAAGGAACAAACTAAGGAGCCCACCGGGCCAACTTAAAGAAATCAACCAAATAGTGAATCACCGCATGGACTACTGCCACTTCCCTGAATACCACTTCCACAAAAGAACTAAACGCTGCAAAATAAACAGATGAACTGGAACAACCCCGTGGGCAGGCACCGATCCACATAGTATTCACCATCCCACATGCACCCTGAAAGCTGAAAATTCTCCGGATGCCGGAATTAACCAAAATTGCTTCCACATCCGCCTCGGCCATCAGGGCCCCCCCTGCCGGGCTTCCCGCAGTGACTCCCATGCCGTGTCAAATGAGACATGCAGACCACAGACAACTCAGGTGAAAAAACCCATCGTTCACTGACAAGTCTGCCGGATAGGATAATGATGAATGAGCCAAAAGGTGTTCGGCTCCTTCCTGGGCACCACCCCAAGTGGCGAAATCCTCAAGCTGTAGAATGGCGGGTCCTTGAACAGGCCCGCCATCATCCACAACTCCACCCCCTTCTGCAGCTTTTCCCCCTACCACCTCCAGATGTTTTTTAGCGGACCTCAAATTACCGAAACACCGGCGCCTCGGATTCAAACGGAATCCGGAAACCCTCCCTAAAACCTGTCGCCAACAGCTCCACCGCCCGAACATACGGATATCTATTTAAATAGGGGCGCCTCGCCTCTACCCTTACTGGCGGCCTCCCTTTCCAGACCCCTCCCCCAACTCTCCTTAACCTTGGTCGAAACACCTGGCCAAAGAGCGGGAGCCTCCACAACCGGAACACTCGTATTGTAACCGACATGACGCCCCCAAACTCACTTGCCCCTCATTAAATTGCCAGCCTGGCCCTTTTTCTGACCAGCCGGGGACTCGCTGCTCGCCCCCGGCTGGGCCGAGGCCGTCATTAACCGCATCCACAAAGAAATATCTTTGTGGTCCCACCGGATGCCAGGCCGCAGAGCCTTCCGCTGCCGGAACTGCGCATCATATCACAGCCAGCCTAAACCCCCATACCCTCAGTTAGCCTCGCCGATCGAGTCCATGTAACCGGAAAAGGGGGGAGGGGGGGGGACGCTCCGGCTCCTTTTCCCCAATCACCCTGGCTAGGGCCACAAAGGACTGTAGCCAGTTAGTAAAAGTGAGCAACCTATACTTCCTTTTCTCCTCCTCCTCCTTTTCCTTCTTGGAGTCACTCGCTTCCTTCGTCCACGTTAAACTTTTCCAAGGGGAGCAGGGAAAAATTTTTCACATACTCCCCTCTTCGTATATTCTCCCTTACCTCCTTTTTTTTTTTTTTTTTTTTTTTTTTTTTTTAATGTACCCCCAACGGAATTTCAACACCCACGTATACTGCTACTGCACTCCGTGCCCTATCGCCCAAACGCGCAACCTCGTCCTTCTTTCCTTTTGTCTTTCCCATGTCCTTGCTAACCACCGGCTCAGCCGCCACGCCGTCCGCCTGACCCGCAACAACCGCCAGCCGAAGCCCCCCGTCGGACCCAGGCCCACTCTGACCTCACCGTTCCGCCAACAACCCCTGCAATACCCCCCAACAGCTAAGCCCAAAAATTCCGCCCCGGGTAACACCGACTGACTGACCGCCCCCAGCATGCTACCCCCCGCAGAGGAACCCCCATCCCCGCTACCCACAACATTAAACAATAGTGGTCGTCCTCTTACCGAGCTGCCTCTGAACCGAGCAGCCGTAACACGAACGTCCTGCTGCCGCTCCATCCGTTCAGCCGCCTCCTCCAATCCTTCTTCCTCGCCGGCTTCAGAGACGCTGCTGAATTCCTCAGGGGGGACCAGCGAGGGGACAGCCTGCCTCCAGCGGCCGTCAACCCCCACGGTCACCTCACCCTGCTCCTCCGGGCGTCTCCCGCTGGGCCTCTGTCTTTTTGCTACGCGGCATCCTGCCGCCGTTCTTCTTTTCTGCCTCCACTCCTGCCTGCTGCGCCATCCCCCCTTCAGGCATTTGTATGGGTCTCCCTCCCTGCCGACTGCAGGGAGGCCGTGCCGCTCCGACGTACGCAGGGAACTCCCCCCAGCCTGATCCTTGCTGGGGGGGACCGTTATTACTGACCGGAGCATCCGGCCATGTGGACTGCAGGGCCCTGCTCCCGGTCCTCTCCGGCTGCCGCTCTGATCCGCGCCGCCCCGCACGCACCGATCGCTGCCCTGCCGCCTGCAGGAGCTCTCCGCTCCCCCTCCCCAACGCTGGGCACCACCCCCAGCCAGCTCCTCACTGGGGGCTGCCGTCGCTCCGGTCCGGGGCCGTGCAGGCCGCAAACCGGAAGTAGGCCTTGCCGAAGCTCCGCCCACTTCCGGCCTACGGGATCTCCGGCGAGGATTCCTCCCGGCGGCTGGTGACTCTCCAGACAGGTGAGGAGAGCTCCGCTGCCCCGGAGGGTCCCCGAGGGGGGGGCTCCCAGATCTATTCCTCCTCCCCCCGCCAGGGGAGTAGCGCTCCGGTGGTCGCGCCCGCCGAGCGCGCAGTGCCGGCCTGGGAGCAGAAGCAGCAGGCCTAACCGCTCCAGCCCCCAGACCGCCGCCAGCTGCTCCTGCAGCGTGTCCACTTCGCTGACTTCAGAGGCCCCACCAGCAGTGCAGCCAGGGCCGCCATCTTGCAGGTCAGCGAGGCAGCAGCACAGGTGGGACACATTGATTGTAGGACAAAGAGGCAGTGACCTATGCACATCCCCCTTTATACCCCCTGCAACACCCCACCCCTTCCAGTCTATCCCCCAATCCCCTTTGCCATTTCTCCCACCAATCCAAAAGCCCCATATACAACCTTCTAGCCATATACCTTAACCCTTTCCTACCCTGAACCCTCCCGATCGTCATGGGGCCTATTCACCCCTATGGGGTTCACTGCCCATCTTCAAGCTGCAAAAATGTATCATTATACGTTGAAATTAGGGTTGAAATATCAATGGATAAATTAATTTATTTTTAAGTGTTAAAAAACTAAAGATGTGTGAAGTCACATCCCAATTGTCTACAGTAATGGCCATAGTAATATGCACATACGTACACATTGTGACTTGAGAGGGCAAAGGTGTCTATGCATATAGCAAGTAGGTAACAGGCTGAATAATCTAAAAATCACCTAAATATCTCCTCTCCTCTAATTCCCAACACCATTCCAGTAATTATACATGCATTTTCTCTGCTGTAAATGAAGTAAAAACTGTGTACACCTTCATTTGGTTCCTACATGCAAAGAATAGCAACTTTCTAAATAACCTTCATTTACATTTTTCTATAATTTTGCAGCTGTAGAACAGCATAGTTGTTAAAGGCAGCCTGTCAGGTCCAATATACACCTAGAACAACGAGCAGTTCTGGGTACATATTGCTAACCCTTGCCTAACTGTCCTTGTATACAATAGCATAGATACTTTTTCTAAAGATCCCTATATTTCTAAAGACCTTTTATCATATGCTAATGAGGCTAGTGACTAGTTGCAAGGGTGTTATATCTCCCAACTACTCCGCCCTCTTAGCATGGTAGCATGCCCACAGGGGCGTGCTAACATGCTATTCAATGCAGCCTCACCAGCGATGCCGGGCGTACCTGTGTTCACTGTGATCTGAATCCCGAGCACTTCCGGTCATGAGCAGTAGACCTCTCTGAAGCCGAGACATGTACACCCGGCTTCATACTACGTATGACCGGAAGTGCCCGGCATTCAGAAGAGCTGTGACAGCAAACACAGGTACGCTCGGCATCGCTGATGCTGAATTGAATAGCATGTTAGTACACTCCTGTGGGCGTGCTACTGTCCTAAGAGGGCGGCTAGTCGGGGGATATAATGCCCTTGGGACTAGTCACTAGGCTCATTAGCATAAGATAAAAGATCTTTAGAAATACTTTTTCTAAAGATCTCTTTATTTATGCTAGTGTATACAGGGACACTTAGACAGGGATTAGAGATATGGACCCAGAACTGCTTGTGGTTCTGGGTGCATATTGCACCTGACAGGTTCCCTTTAAAGTCAATAGAAATATCCAGCAGTCCCATACGATAACATTTATGCTTTATTTCACATATTTACAATTCCATGGGTCAGATTTTGTTAAAACCAGAGCAGATGACATGTTTCGGATCAAACAGGATCCTTACTCATATCTGTGACTATAGACTTGTGAATCCTCAGATCGCATGCACTCTGCGCTATGAGGAATCCCAGAATGGTGGTCACGAAGCTAAGAATGGTGATCTACACACTCCAGCAAGCCTCGCTCAATACACTTACATTAAGGCCGGGGCCACACGGGGATTACTGCGATCCCCTCGCATGACACTCGGCTCACGCTGGCAGTACAGCAGTGCCGAGTGTCATGCGAGTGTCCCTGCGACTGAGGTCCGATCATGCGAGCAGACGCCAGCTGCGGGGGTCGGGACGGCACTGAGGAGGGGTGGGCCGGTGCTGCGGAGGGGAGGGCCGGCACGGAGGAGGAGAGGGAGGGATTTATCTCCCTGTCTCCTCCGTAGCCGGCTATTGCCATTCTCGCCCTGCACTTGCGGTACACCGGTGTACCGCGAGTGCAGTGCATTTTTTCTCTTGCCTCATAGACTTCAATGGGTTCGAGAGAAAACAGGATCGCATTACAGTCGCAGCATGCTATGATTGTTTTCTCGGTCCGATTAGGGCTGAGAAAATAATCGCTCATGGGTGCTGACACATAGGCTAATATTGCTCCGAGTGGAATGCGATTTTTTTTATCGCACTTTACTCGCACCGATTTTCATGCCGTGTGGCTTAGGCCTAAGTGTAGCTGTGCCCACATAGTGAACTTCTAACCAGTAGTAGGCATATCACCCACCACCTTTCCTGACTCTGAAATTGTAAAATCCTCACTACACACAGAACGTGTGATGAGAGGATTCATAAAGCTGCAGTCACATAGAGGGACTGCAAACTAATAGATTTACACAGAACATCCCCTTTAAGTTTTTTATCTGCATTATCTTACATTTGCTCAATCTGATGGCTTTCTAGTTTCCCTTTCTCACAGTGCTAGAGATAACAGTAGGAAGGGGGATAGCACTGAGCACAGATATCCACAGCCTGAAGAAGCATAAAAGCATCCAAAGTTTCAGGAAGGGCAGAAAAAAGTGTGTGCTAAAGAGGGGAAAAAAGTATGTGAATATATGGGGTGATAGAAGCTGTGCTTTTATATCAAAGGAGATCTCATTTATATGTATAAGTACATGTGAGGTCAATACAAAGGACTGGCGCATAACTTATTTCTTCCAACGACTTTACAAAGGACCAGGGGACACTCATTATGTGTTAAAGAAAGGCAATTTTGACAACTAAATAGGAAAGGGTTCTTTACAGTTAGCCAGATTATGGAATGCCCTACCGCAAGACATATTAATGGCAGACACTATAACAACTTTTAGAAAAGGTCTAGATGCTTTACTCTCAACAAATTGCATTGTGGGTTATAGATAGAGCCATAGAGTATATTGAACTTGATGGACCTGTGTTTTTTTTCACGTATATAACTATTTAACTAAAAAATCAGATAATTAAAACAACAGTACCCTCGATTTACACAGGCATCATGTACAGCCTATATTACTGCAAGAGACACTCCCACAAACTGGGATCAGCCTGCAAACTTTTTATCAGGTGATATGAAATAAATGAGAAAAATGAAGATTGCAAAATGCTTTTTTACCTAAACCATCGATATATGTAAAAATATTTTTTTCCATGTTAAAAGGTATTCAAAGCCCTTAAAGCTTTGTTAAAAACCTGTTCTAACCACCAGTATGTGATAGAGGAACACTTCATGCATTCTTGTTGTTCAGTTCACTATAAAAGTATTTTACAGAATGGATGGTAAAAATGACAAGTTATTTTTATTATACTGATCAACAGGATTGTGAATTTCCTAGTTATGTGTTCTTTAACTTTTTTGCACTTCCTAGTAGACCTGAAGCAGTGATCTTAGGGTGAGTGCACATAATAAGGGTTCCCAGTGTTTTGGATGCAGATTTTTTTGCTGCGTCCAAAACGCTGCAATGGATTTCTAGAAATCCCGTGCCTACTGTGCTTGTTTTTCCTGCAGTGAAAACTGGCCTGCGGTGTGGCTTCCCAAGCTGTAGCATGTCAATTGTTTGCTGCAGAGACGCAAGTGTTCTCTGCAGGGAGAACACAGCAAGAGACCGCAACTGCCCGAGGCCATATCGTGGGCACGAGAAGCTGCTGACTCCTGTGATCTCCTGCGGAGGAGACTTGCAGCCCCACAGGTCAGGACCTGACGCGTCCAGGATTCAGCAGGCCCTGATTGTGTGTACATACCCTAAAGATGCTATGGCATTTACTGACAAGTTTTTTTTAGGCAGTCTACTACAGTATGCTATCTGAAGATCTGATGGCTACCATAGTATAGTGGTGTGCCATAATCAGGGGTGGGATTCAGCCGGTTCTGTCCGGTTCTGAAGAACCGGTTGTTAAAATAGCAGTCGGTTCCCAGAACCGGCAAGAAACAGCTCTGACGATTCGGTTCCCTGCTGTATTCATTTGTGTTAGTGTCTCTTTAAGACTCTAGCACAAATGAATCTGCATACCTCCGTGCTGCACTTCCTGGTTCAGTGCAGCCTCGGCTCACTGACCCGGCGTGCAGTGACGCGATGACGCTGCAGACACAGGTCACGGCAGTGTGAGGAGGGAGCTCCTCCTCCTGCCGTCTGTCAGCGTCACTGCTGTGACTGCAGATAGCCGCGGAGGATGACGGGAGACACAGGAGAGGCTGGTGTTGCTTGGATCAGGTAAGCCGCTCAGTGAGCCGAAGCTGCAGGGAGAGGGGCCACATAAGATAGGAACGGTTACTATATGTGGCTATATGGGGATGGGATCTGCAGGGAGAAAGGGGCCATAATAGGATGGGATCTGCAGGGGGAAAGGGGCCATAATGGGATGGGATCTGCAGGGGGAAAGGGGCCATAATAGGATGGGATCTGCAGGGGGAAAGTGGCCATAATAGGATGGGATCTGCAGGGAGAAAGGGGCCATAATAGGATGGTATCTGCAGGGAGAAAGGGGCCATAATAGGATGCGATCTGCAGGGAGAAAGGGGCCATAATAGGATGGGATCTGCAGGGGCAAAGGGGCCATAATAGGATGGGATCTGCAGGGGGAAAGGGGCCATAATGGGATGGGATCTGCAGGGGGAAAGGGGCCATAATAGGATGGGATCTGCAGGGGGAAAGGGGCCATAATAGGATGGGATCTGCAGGGGGAAAGGGGCCATAATAGGATGGGATCTGCAGGGGGAAAGAGGCCATATTGGGATGGGATCTGCAGGGGGAAAGAGGCCATATTGGGATGGGATCTGCAGGGGAAAGGGGCCATAATGGGATGGGATCTGCAGGGGAAAAGGATTCATAATGGGATGGGATCTGCAGGGGGAAAAAGGCCATAATGGGATGGGATCTGCAGGGAAAAGGGGCCATAATGGGATGGGATCTGCAGGGGAAAGGGGCCATAATGGGATGGGATCTGCAGGGGAAAAGGGGCCATAATGGGATGGGATCTGCAGGGGGAAAGAGGCCATAATGGGATGGGATCTGCAGGGGGGAGAGACCACATGGGATTGGATCTGTATGGGGTAGGTCGTCCGTTCCAATTTAGCAATAATTTTTAGTAATAATTTTTAAAAACTGTAGAAAAACCATTTAATACAAGAAGAGTGACAGTGACTGGAGCAACTGGTGCTGGACAGGAGGGTGACGGTAGAGGAGCGGAAGAAGAGGAAAGAGATTTTACTTTAAATTACTTGTATTTTTGGTTGAGGAAAGTGCGTGTAAATGGGTGTGGCTAACAAAGTGGGTGTGGTTACAAAATGGGTGTGGTTTTCAAATGGGCGGGGTTTACAGAAAACCTGTTGTTAAAAATTTGAATCCCACCCCTGGCCATAATCCCCTCAACTATGTTGGGGAGGGGTCGATGCTCCCTGTGTCAAGCACCTTAGATACTGCACTCACTATAGACTGTGGCATCTAAAGGGTTATATGATTAGAAACCAACTTTAGGCTGGTGGCATGTCAGAAGATGTTTACTCAATGGGTGTATTCTTTAAGAGTATTTTCTTTGGTGTTACAGAGAACTGTCTGTATTTTCTGGTGCTGAGAACCTGTATAAGATAGAAAACATGTACTAATACACTTTCACTCAGTTCCAGGTTATCCATCTTCAATGCCAGTGGGCCACTTAGGCCGCAACAATTTTTATAGTATCTGTGCCTTCAGGATACTGGTAACAACTGTAGAAAAGCAGAGAGCTATTGGATACCTACACAGCCACTTACTCAGACAGGACACAGTCTGCCTCTTATCTGTGGCCTACAAGAAGCTGCCACCACACATGGAACATCTGACAGCTTAATGACAGCACTTCATTGCACCACCAGTTTTGGCCCAGAGATAGCAGTGAAGTAGCACATAATCGCTTGGTGTGGTAACAGGGGGAGGTCTGTACTATTTAATATTCAATATTATAGATAATTAGGGACAATGGGGGAATTATTATTATACGAAGGAACAATTGGGGAAGTGGTAAATATTATTACAATAAATAGGCACAAAGCGAGCGGGTTGCATTATTACAATTAAGAGGCACAACAGAGGCAATTATAAAGCAGCAGAAGGGGACATGGAGGCAGAATGAGGGGCATTATTAATCTAGAGCCACAATGGGGGCATTATTAATCTAGAGTCACAATGATGGTATTATTAATATAGAGAAACAATGGTGGGCATTATTAAACTAGAGTCACAATGGTGGGCATTATTAAACTAGAACCACAATGGGGGGCATTATTAATCTAGAGACACAATGGTGGGCATTATTAATCTAGAGACACAATGTGAAGTATTATTATAGGGAAGCACAAGGGGGGGTCATTTTACAATAAAGAACAATGGGAGCATTATTATTTCTATAAGAAGACACAATGGGCATTATTAATATAAGGCAAATGAGGGGGTGGCACTACTATTATTGATATTAGGAGGCAGAAGGGGGACATCATTAATAGGGGGCTTTCTGACTGTAAATAGAGGGGTGGCATAGAGGAAGCACTATTACTATGTGGAGGCATATGGAAAAGTGGTGGACTGTTGCTGCTGCGTTCCTGCCCCTGAAGACACCAATCGCGTTGTGTAGTGTAATTGTGCTAGTAAGTGAGTATAACTTAGTTTGTTATGTTGATATACCTCTAAACATCTGTAGAGCTTTTGTTATTGAATACACAACCCATTTAAGTCCAATATTAAACTATTATCTTGAAATAAGGCTGACATACATTACTTTTTCCATTGAATTACATCGTGACTTACAACCCTTTTTGCACACAAATGTTTGGTACAGATCTATAATATAATTTTGATAGCTGGCTATGGGCTCATACATCAGATTTTTTTCTCATACTGAATGACAATGCCTTATTACAGAGGCATTCTCCTCTAGAATCATAGACTATAAGAGAGAGTCTATTGCCTTGGGATAAATATATAGGCTGTGTAGTATGGACACATAGAGACAGTTTGTTTTGCGGTACAAGGGTAAAGGTTTGCATGAGACCCTATTTTACGAAATCCTCATAATATAGTATAATTATATAAAATACATTTTTTTCAACATAAGTCCACTTGTCTTTTTAAGAAAATCCTGGTGCAAATGGAGGAGGCGCTCTATATTCCTCTGGGGCAGTTGGTTGATGTGGTGTACTAGATGAGGTCTTCTGCCCTGTTTGTGAGAAGTGTCCAAAACTGTCCTTGACATTTTTCACGCGTGCTGCCATTGAGGTTTCAATTTTCTTCAAATCCTGCGCCAATTCTCCTTCTTTCATGAAAGAAACTGCTTTGTTTAATGCAGTTTTACATGCTTTAAGGTTTTTCTTAGGTAAGTTGACCGGTTTTTCTTCATTAGTTGGCCACATTGAGTTATCAGCTGTGTTTGGGTATGGTAAATCTACACTTTGTGCTTTGGTAATAGATCTGTGTTCACTTGGAACCGCAGAGACCTGCAAACAAAAACACAAACTCATGAAACATTTACATTGACATTTCTATTCAGATTTGAGTAATAGAATTTTTTATTATTTCCTATCCTGTGGCCCAGAAGACAGTATTGCATGTGCACACCAATGCGTTTAACACAATTTTCCCTTATCAACATGCTAAAATACAATTACGTACTGTATTGCTTGGCATCTGTAGTTCTGTAGGCAGTATTGGGTAGAGTCTGTTCACAGTGGTGGGAATGCATTGTGGTGTTGTTGTTTGAGAGTTGGAGAAATTGGATGTCTGCAATCTCCTCGGTGGCACAGGTGGGATGTGTGTTTCCATAGGCAATGGATGAGGTGTGGCGATGCCTGTAGAAGACTCCCCTGAACTGTGCAATGGTTTTGGCAATGCTAATCTGTTTTCGAATAATTCTTCATAATCGGCACCGGATGCTGTTTTCTGTAAGAGATCAGAAAGTTAAAGTTTACATCAAGTTGACTTCATAATTATACTGCTATGCTATAAGAGAACTCGGCACACCAAAATTGAATATAAGGACTATTATACAAGCGATCCCAAAAAATGTAAAATGTAACGTTTTGACCCATATGTTTGGATCTTCATCAGACACAATAGATTCTTGTGTAGGGAAATGCCTTTAAGATGGTGATAAGGTCAAAATCACCATGAGATCTATGGATAAATCAGATTGCAGTTCTGTATATATGTAATGGCGCAGTATAGCAGAGCGTCTTACTTGCAGGAGGGCTTTGCTGTTAGTTCCTTATTTTGTAATCACATTGACTAGAAAATAAAGTCTATAGCCTTCAAAATACAGCAATATTAAAGTGCAAGATATAAAATGTCACTATAATTTTTTCAGTTGTAGGAGATATGGGTATGCTGCGCTGCTGGTCGGTATGGAATGAAAGATATCCAAAGAATATAGAAGGGTGTAATAAAATAATAGCGGCTTTATTGTCAACGTGTTTCAAAGTATCTATTCGATAAGAACTTCATCAGGAGATACCACAGATAGATTTCTCCTAATGAATCAGTTATAGATACTTTGAAATACATTGAGAATAAAACCGCTATCAATTCATTATACCCTTCTATTTTCTTTGAATATCTTTCATTCCATACTGATCAGCAGCGCTGCACACCCGCATCTCTTACAACCAATCTCTACATTGGACACTCAAACCTGTGGAGCAGCAGCAGCTGGATTTATATTTTCTGCCTTAGGCTATGTGCACGCACTGCGGATTTGTTTCTCCAGCGAAAAACGCACCTTCTAGCAGAAAACCGCATCTACATGCGGAAAAACGCAACATAAACACATGTGTTTTTACCGCGTTTTTGCTTCGAATTTACCCCATTTTTACCTGTGGTTTTGCCCCTGCGGTTATTTAACATTGAACACAGGGAAAAACGCAGAAAAGTAATGACCTGCTGCTTCTTTTTGCAGCAGAAATTCTGCAGCAAAACCTGTAAAGAAAAAAAACGCAGTGTGCGCACAGCATTTTTGATTTCTCATTGATTTTGCTGACAATGGACTGCATGAAGCCCATGAACAAAAACTGCACCAATTCTTCAGCAAAAACCACGGCAAATCCGTGGCAAAAAACGCAGTGTGCGTACAGGGCCTTAAAGTGTTATGCTTTTTACAGCAACACCAGGCATGCACTACGGTCTCACCATTTAATGCTGTTATTGTGCTTTTGGGTGCACCCAGTTTTTCATTCCTCCTATACTTTTGTTGTGATTTGAAGGGTTATGAAAGTTGCATGTAAGGTGTGGGTGTATGGACTCAGTGGCAGAACCAGTTCTGTCCATATCAGGTGCTAGCTGTGTATACAGTTGACACCCACCTGTTACTACAGTAATCAGAGTGGCCTTTCAGCCCCTTAGATGCCATGGTCAAAAGTGATGTGGCGTACAAGCCCCCCATAACAGTCTCCAAGACTTTTCTTGTGTAGCTCTGGAATGGACTACTGTTAATAATAACAGGTAATTCACAGAATCCATAGTTATTACATTAGGTTATACCGACCCCCAACAACTAGACAGAGCATTCAAAGGAGTGTCATAGAAGCCAGGGTCTATCACAGGACACTAATTCTGCCATAATTGTACTGCTATGAGACCTGGAAGAGCACAAATAAACTAATACACTGCAATGCTGGTCACAGGAACCCCAATCTATCAAAAGGTAACAAAAATTATTTTTATAAATGCCTAAAATAGATATATCCTTATGATTAACATTAGTTAACAGCATTTATTATTTTGATATTATAGTCATATTTTCTATACATTTCTGGAAACCAATCAAACTAACATTCCCATCAATATAGATACTTCTGCAATGAATTTCAAAGTGCTAAAATTTTGACTATGGGAAATGCTTTAAAGCTAATCTGTTACCAGATTTGTCCCCCATAAACTGCAGACACCTCCAGTAAGCTCTTATATACAGCATTCTTGCATACTATATATAAGTGCCCAGGCCAATCTTATAACATAAAGACTTTTTATTATACTCCCCTGCGGGGTAGTCCCGTCCAATTGGGTGTTACTGATCTTGATCTGGCGCCTCCTATCTTCTTGCAATCACCATCCTCTTTCCCTGCTTCATGGGGATGACAAGTCCTACATCACCAACACAGCGTCAGCCATTGCGCTCCTGCGAAAGTGCACTTCTTTCTGCCCTGCTGCAGGCAGATCAGTATTGGAATGTACATGCGCTGGCGTTCTTTGACCTTTCCCTGTGCCTGTGCACTACAATACTTTGATCTGTTCTCAGCAGGGCAGTGCCCATGCGCACTAGCACCATGGATGACACTGTGTGGATGATGTAGGATGCGTCATTCACACTAAGCAGATAAGGAACACGGTGATCGCAAGTAGAGAGGAGGCGTTGGATCAAGACTAGTGATACCCATCAAACTGGACCACCCTGCAGGGAAGTGTAATAAAAGGTCTTTATGTTATACAGAGCGACGTGGGCTCTTATACACAGCACTCTAGAATGCTGTGTATATGAGCTCACTGGTGGTGGCCAAATCTGGTGATAGGTTCCCTTTAATGTCAACAGTTTGTCAAATACCTGTCCGCATGGCTGCGTTAAAACTTCATTGTAAGGATAGAGGCGATGCTGCATGTGAAAGTTCACTAGGTCTTCTAGTGTATTGTGCACTCTTGTATCTCCAGAAAGAATGCATTCTTGATCTTTAAACACATCAATCATGAAATGTCTGAAGCGGTCCAGGGTCCTATAAATAAGAGAATATAATTTATCAGGACATCATAATGCAGCTTACTCTTGTTTACTTATTTTTTTCAGAGAATTGGATTTAGTTTTCATTTATTTAAGTCTTTTACAGTTAAAGTAGCACCTTACCTGTAAGATAAGCTGTACCCAATTCTACTTTCACTAACTCTGATAAGAAAACATCCCATGGGCTTGTCTGTCAGTAAATCTTCTGCATCCCTATAGTTGGAATAAAGATATTTTTATCATCAAATAACAAAACGATCTCACATTTACGTCAGACATCAGTATTTTGCATCAGTGTTTGTATGCCAAAGCCAGGAGGGAAACGTACAGCGAAAGTTTATAATTTGAAGATTGACATCTATGCTGTGTTTTGGAGATAATCCTAGTTTTGGCAAATACTGATCAAAAATACTGATGTGTGAATAAGTCCTTGTCTTGACTCAGACGCTATACCTTCAAAAAGTCACATCATTTGAAATAGTAAATCTACTTCTATACATAATGTTATAGTTTGCAAATAGAAAATAACTTATTAAAAATGAGAATAGTTGTAAAGTTCTAAATATACTGTATTATAGGGTCATCTGCTTTAAATATCAATTTGGCTATGGGCAGGGAGGAGACAAAACAGCAGTGAAGCAGTGGGGTTGTGAGTGCGCAATCTTTTAGTGGACTTACTCTGCAGCTACCCACTGCTGAATTTACCTTTTGATCCCCTTTAATTAAAGGGGTGGTTCACCCATATTTATTATTTGGTAGATCGATATTATGTTGAGAAACAATGTTTCTCTCAAATACCTTATGTTGGCAATAGTGCCCGTGAGAGGGGCACTATTGCGGACCGCTATTCCCCATGCCTGACCCCTGGGGTCCATGACCTCGGGGATCTGGTGATGTCAAGTCAAGTTCCTGTCATGTCACGTCAAGTCTCCGTGAGTGATTGGCTGTGGGTTGTGTTTCACTGCTCATCACAACCCAGCATGGCAGCCCATCAGCTCCCTCCTCCCTCACAGCAGAGCGCTTGAAGAAGGAGACACACTGAACTGTGACAAGTGGTGAGTCAGGAAGACTGCAGCCGGTCACGGTGACGTCAGGTCAACAGGAACTTTACGTGACATCACCGGATCCCCGAGGTCACGGACCCCCGGGAGTCAGGCATGGGGAACAGCGGTCCGCAATAGTGCCCCTCTCAGGCACTATTGCCAGCATGAGGTATTTGAGAGAAACATTGTTTCTCAACATAATATCGATCTACCAAATAATAAATAAGGGTGAACCACCCCTTTAATTGGAGAACCCCTTTAATTAATTTCTACTGATCCTGACTCACAGCCCAGAGCTGCATTCACCATTCTTCACAGCTGAAATCTTCCTGCATTCTTTACTTGCTTCGTTCCTTAAATCTAGTTTTCCAATCACAGGTCTTTCATGTGTCCTGTGGTAAATATGTGCGCCAACTGTGAGGAAGTCATCTCTGCAGTCAATCGGTGGCCGAGTCCCATATGTGCAGGAATCACTCAGGCCAGTGAATGGCTGTATTGGATCAGCGTGTACGGTCAGCACATCACCACTGCAGAACAAGTCCACAAGATCTGCGTGAACACCAATGTAGAGCCAAGGAATGTGATAAAATAAGTTACTCATATTTTACCACATTTCCTACTCTAAGCTCATTTATTTTCAAATCCTGAATAACCTCATTAAGTATTATGAACTTATTCCAAGTTTGTAGCCCACATTACGAGAAGAATAAAGGCTTTAAACATGTGCCTCTTCTCATACAGCTTTACAGGGATTATCCTGGTTCATACTAATTACAGGTTAAGAAGACCATTACTTCTGGAATGTGGAAAATTGCTTTTTAGTTTCAGTAAATTATACCCTTTATAGACATACGGCATGCATACGTAAGTAGATATGCCCAATGAATTATAAGTATTATTATCGGTGTTCACCGAGACCATTAGTGACTTATCTGCATCAACTCTTCAACAATTTTGTCACAAGGGAAAGCTGAAAATATGGCAAGAGTGTTACATTATATGGGTAATATTACTAATAAAACATGTCATACTATCCAGGAGTGATTTCCTTAGTACATTATTTCCTTGTATAATATGTAAACTGACCCAATCTTTCTAAAGGCTTTATTGAAAACTGTTTCTTTCCAGCACAAGTGTCTGACAAATGTGTAATAGGGAAGTACAAATCATTGCAGCAATCTTGTAATTATGGCAGGAGAATTATGAGAGTACATGTTCCACATGCACAGAGTATTCAGGTAAGAAATATGCTTCGGGACGTATGACATAATCAATAGTTATGAGCTTAGTCATTCCCACAATGCACAATGTGCAGGGACAAACAATGGACATACATTAGTTTTTGTTTTTATGTTAGTCAATCAACTATCAATGAAAAAAGACACTTGTTTATGTTTCTCAATCTCACTTTTAAAGGGAACCTATCACCAGGTTTTTCCCCTACAATCTGCAGCCACAACCAGTAGGCTCTTATATACACTGTGTGCAGAATTATTAGGCAAGTTGTATTTTACAGGATGTTTCTTATTATTGATCAACAACTATGTTCTCAATCAACCCAAAAGACTGTCAAGTTGAGGGGGGTTATCATAGGAGAATGCTGCTTACAGGGGACGCATACTGGATATTTCACTTGGGCACCTCCACTCCTCATGTATTAAATTCCAGGAAACAAATTTTGTTCCATTACTTATAAATTTATGACTATCTACCACATTTTTCCTATTGGATACATAGTATGTCTATATACAAGAAACGGTTGAGATGTTCAGAAAAATGTTTAGAAATATGAAAATTTGTTTTCATATACACCGTGTGCAGAATTATTAGGCAAGTTGTATTTTAGAGGATTTTTTTATTATTGATCAACAACTATGTTCTCAATCAACCAAAAGACTCATAAATATCAAAGCTTAATATTTTTGGAAGTTAGAGTGAGTTTTTTTAGATTTGGCTATCTTAGCAGGATATCTGTTTGTGCAGGTAACTATTGCTGGGCAGAATTATTAGGCAACTTAATAAAAAAACAAATATATTCCCCTCTCACTTGTTTATTTTCACCAGGTAAAGCAATATAACTACACAAAATTTAGAAATAAACATTTCTGACATGCAAAAGCAAAACCCCAAAAAATGAGTGACCAATATAGCCACGTTTCCTTATGATGACACTCAGCAGCCTACCATCCATAGATTCTGTCAGTTGTTTGATCTGTTTGCTATCAGCATTGCATGCAGCAGCCACCACAGCCTCCCAGACACTGTTCCGAGAGGTGTACTGTTTTCCCTCCCTGAAGATCTTACATTTTACGAGGGATCACAGGTTCTCTATGGGGTTCAGATCAGGTGAACAAGGGGGCCATGTCATTATTTTTTCATCTTTTAGACCTTTACTGGCCAGCCACGCTGTGGAATAGTTGGATGCATGTGATGGAGCATTGTCCTGCATGAAAATTATGTTTTTCTTCAACGATACCAACTTCTTCCTGTACCACTGCTTGAAGAAGTTGTCTTCCAGAAACTGGCAGTAGGTCTGGGAGTTGAGTTCCACTCCATCCTCAACCCGAAAAGGTTCCACAAGTTCATCTTTGATGATACCAGCCCATACCAGTACCCCACCACCACCTTGCTGGCGTCTGAGTCGGAGTGGAGCTCTCTGCCCTTTACTGATCCAGCCTCTGGTCCATCCATCTGGCCCATCAAGAGTCACTCTCATTTCATCAGGCCATAAAACCTTTGAAAAATCAGTCTTAAGATATTTCTTGGCCCAGTCTTGGCATTTTATCTTATGTTTCTTGTTCAAAGATGGTCGTTTTTCAGCCTTCCTTACCTTGGCCATGTCTCTGAGTTTGGCACACCTTGTGCTTTTTGATACTCCAGTAACGTTGCAGCTCTGAAATATGGCCAAACTGGTGGCAAATGGCATCTTGGCAACTTCACGCTTGATTTTCCTCAATTCATGGGCAGTTTTTTTTGCGCCTTTTTTGCCCAACACGCTTCTTGCGACCCTGTTAGCTATTTGTCATGAAACGCTTGGTTGTTCAGTGATCACGCTTCAAATGTTTGGCAATTTCAAGGCTGCTGCATCCCTCTGCAAGACCTCTCACAATTTTGGATTTTTCAGAGCCCATCAAATCTCTCTTCTGACCCATTTTGCCAAAGGAAAGGAAGTTGCCTAATAATTAAGCACACCTTATATAGGGTGTTGATGTCATTACACCACACCCCTCCTCATTACAGAGATGCACTTCACCTGATTTACTTAATTGGTAGTTGGCTCTCAAGAGTATACAGCTTGGAGTAGGCCAACATGTATAAAAAGTATCATGTGATCAAAATACTCATTTGCCTAATAATTCTGCACACAGTGTATTTTTTTCATATTTACAGGATAAATTTGTTTGTGATGAAAAATGTATTCATTATTACTTTGTCATATTTCATAATATTATCTATTTTTATTCTGTATGCAGTAAAAATTATTGATGAAAATTATGTTGATTATTTCCCTAATACTCATTTATCGGCAAATTTCTTATACTTTTTCAGAGAGCTTTTAATGGTATCTTTTTTTATTTGTTATATTTGTACAAGTTTTGTAATTTTATAGAAATTATATGTGATAAATGTATGCATTCATTTATGTATTTTTGACTGTAAATTCCCTGAGATCCAATTGCCATTCATCTGGAGACATATGTGAAATAAAATACATCAGAAGGACTGTGTCAATCATAGTGGTGGAGCCACATACTCACCTGTCTTCATTAGTTGACATTGTATAAAGGATCTCTGGGCAGTGAACAAACTAAGCTTTGATAAAGGACTTTTCAGTCTGAAACACAAATGTGGCGCCCTGTGCCTGAGTCGCCAAAAATGATAGCTACACGTGTATTTCAATCTGTGTAACATGTATTGTCAGCTTTAATGAGACTTGGTTTTCTCTGCTATTCACTACAAACACACATTTGCCCACACTCCCTTACTGGGTCTGGTCCCTTGAGATAAAACCTACGCTTGAGTGTGAGCCCTGGCAGGAGATGGGGAGGAGCTTAGGTCTGAGGTAAGTTCAGTCAGTTGCAGCCAGGGTGAAGTGAGGAGTCTATTATGGAGATGGTCCTGTCCTGAGGTGACTGGAGGGGTCAGCTACACATTGGCAGGGTATCAGTCACTAGGCCACCAGTACTTTCAAGGTCAGTGGCAAACTTAGAGACTGCTATTAGCTTTTTTATAAGGAGCAGTGATTAACCTGAGAGCACAGTGACACGTTTGAGTCTGGAAACTTCTGGAAGTAATAGTAAGTTTTTCTTCAGGATTTAAGTCGCCTGCTCATCAGAAGGGATTAAAGATCCAGATTGTTCTTATCTTGGAAATCCCTGGAGCAGCAGGGAGAGTACATTACCACCATACAGCAGAGAAGCCAACTTTCATTAGGGCAGGAAAGACCCCCATCCTTGTAACAGCTGTGAGAAAATCTTTTGGAAGGTTCTACAGAGCTCCTGTAAAAGGTATAAGCTCCCTGTTCTGTATCTGGTTGAATTATTCTCCCCTGTGCCATCCCTACCTCACTATCCCAGGAACCAGACCTATTTGGGGAGGCGAGGGGACAACCCTCTGGCACTGTACATCACCTCCTAACTCATGGTGACCTTCAGCAGTGCCCGGCCATACCAAAGGCAAACATCCTAACTGGCGTCACAAACGCTTTATTTGTTTATTTTATCTTTCTCTGCTCTTTTTAATATTATTTTTCAACCCCCATTAAAACAGCCTGTCGCTCGCGCCCGGTATAGCCACATCGCCACTCGGACCCACCACTGTGACATCAGAGGTCTACTGGTGGCGGCACACATAGCTGTTCGGGCTACCATCTGCTGTCATTCACTGCTGTACTCCAAGGGGATCTATACAATATTCCTTAGATATTTTTTCTTATTTGAATTTTAGCTTAGTAAGTGTTGCAATAAAGCATACATTTTAATCCAATTTTTACTGGACCTGGATTCTTTTTCTTCAGTTCATTGCTCACACCAAACACGGTGTATTCTGTGCTCCACACTGGGGAAGTCCAGACACAGGTGAGCTGGCTTGGTTTTGTATATAAGTCTGCTGAAAAATCTGTATGTACAGTGAAGGAAATAACAGAGAAGAAAAAAGGATCCAGCACCCACGTCCAGAGTATAAATAAAACTTGATTTTATTCACATTCCATTAAAAGTGATAGAGATCACATCCATAGCATAAAAATCCCCATGGGAAATGGTGAGACATAGATGGTACGCGTTTCGAGCTGTGTGCTCGTAGTCCCAATCCATTTTTTCTTCTCTCGAGTTTCCTGGCCGGGCCGGCCTTTCTCCGTGCACCTGCCCCACATTGGAGTCTCCATCAACCTGGGTGAGCTGACTTTTTCCTCCTAGTGAAGGAAATAAGTATTTGATGCCTTGCTGATTTTGTAAGTTTGTCCACTAACAAAGACATGAACAGTCTATAATTTTAAGGGTAGGTTAATTTAACAGTGAGCGATAGAGTATCCAATGAAAATCCAGAAAATAACATTGTATAAATTATAGAAAATTATTTGCATTTTGCAGAGAGAAATAAGTATTTGATCCCCTACAAAGCATTAAGAGTTCTGGCTCCTACAAACCACATAGATGCTCCTAATCAACTCGTTACCTGCATTAAAGACAGCTGTCTTACATTGTCACCTGTATAAAATACTCCTGTCCACAGACTCAATTAATCAGTAAGACTCTAACCTCTACAACATGGGTGTGACACCCTGGTCTATCAGGTTGTCACAGGACATTGAGCAATCTGCCCTTCTGCATGGTGTCCATCTCCTCCTTGGTTACGGGTCCCTGGCCTTTGGTGTTGCTAAGAACAAGCTAATTAACACCCTAGAAACAGTCTGCACCACACCCACCAGACACACCAATGGGTAGCCTGAAGGGAATAAGGCCGCCCACTTGGGGGGTTGGTTAGGGAGGGTGAGGAGTGTCAGGAGTAGTCAGTTGAGTGGTGACTCTTGAGAGGAGAGGTCACAAGTTAGTCAGAGGAGGTTAGGAGCTGGGCTCCTTAGTTACTAGGTGGCAGACGTTGGTCTGGGCCTGGTATGAGCTGGAACCCCTGTCGCAGGGGATCGTGTCAAGGGTCACGGAACTGCTGAGCAGTGCAGCCGGCGGCCTTGAGCCTTCTCTGGGCAGGGGCCAGGGCACGGCGGGGTATGTGGACCCTAGGCCAGGAAGTAGCTTCAAGCGTCCTGGTAATTTACTCGACGAGGGCGAAGACTTCATGATTCGTCCTCCACTGGCTCCAAAATCGGGGTACTAGCGCAACGAGGGCGATAGGACTTTCCCAATACATAGTCCAGAAAATCCCAAGCGTGAACCCTGAGAGCAAGCTCACTCCGTTAGCCATACGGGTGAGCGGGACCCGACTAGTTATATACTACAGGGGCCAACCAGTACAAAAAGTGCCAAGGAAAAGGTCACAAGCTAACAAGCAACACCATCGGGCACGGGATCCCAGCATACTCCCTCCCTGCTACAGCGGTGCTAAGAATTCCAGTTTACAAGTTGTCGGTGTCAGCGTTATTGGACTGAGTGAGTACGCAGTGACCCTTTCCTCCCCAACAGCGCTCCCCTCTCACCATCACCATGCCCCGGGGCATTCCCCCTACCCACGGAGGGGTTAAACACCTAGCTGCCATTCCATCGCCACCGTGCGCTCCCAACAGCAGCGGTGGTATTCCACCTTACCACACACCGTGGGTGGCGTCACAAACTGTAACCACAAAATCCCCTGTAAATACCCCCTTTTATTTCGAGTGTCTGCGCGACCCCTCGAGCTACCGCAGATCCGAGCAGCAGCCCGGCTGCTGGCACTGGGGCGGTACATGGGCAAGAGCAAAGAGATTTCTAAAGGATGTCAGGGACAAGATCATAGACCTGAAAAAGGCTGGAATAGGCTACAAAACCATAAGTAAGATGCTGGCTTAGAAGGAGACAACTGTTTGTGCAATAGTAAGGAAATAGAAGAAATACAAAATGAGTGTCAATCGACATTCATCAGGGGCACCATGCAAAATCTCTCCTCTTGAGGTATCCAGGATCATGAGGAAGGTGAGAGACCAGCCTAAAACTCCACAGGGGGAACTTGTTAATGATCTCAAGGCAGCTGGGACCACTGTCACCAAGAAAACCACTGGTATCTCATTACGCCGCAATGGATTAAAATCCTGCAGTGCACGCAAAATACCACTGCTCAAAAAAGCACATGAGCAGCCGGCCGGTCTGAAGTTTACCATTGAACATCTGGGTGATTCTTAGATTGACTGGGAGAATATGCTGTGGTCAGATGAGACAACAATAGAGCTCTTTGGCCTTAACTCAAATCGCCGTGTTTGGAGGAAGAAAAATGCTGCCTATGACCCAAAGAACTGACCTCACTGTCAGGCATGGAGGTGGAAACATGTTTTGGGGGTTTCTCTGCTAAGGGCATAAGACTACTTCACGGCATCAATTGGACAATGGATAGAGCCATGTACTGTAAAATCCTGAGTTACAACCTCCTTTCCTCCACCAGGACATTAAAAATGGGTCATGACTGGGTCTTCCAGCATGACAATGACCTGAAACATACAGCCAAGGCAACAAAGAAGTGGCTCAAAAAGAAGCACTTTAAGGTAATGGAGTGGCCTAGCCAGTCTCCAGACCTTAATCCCATAGAAAACTTATAGAGAGAGCTGAATCTCCGAGTTGCCAAGAGACAGCCTCAAAATCTTAATGATTTACAGATGATCTGCAAAGAGGAGTGGACCAAAATTCCACCTGAGATATGCGCAAACCTCAATATCAACTACAAAAAATGTCTGACTGCTGTGCTGCCAATAAGGGTTTTGCCACCAAGTATTAAGTTTTGTTTGCCAGAGGGATCAAATACTTATTTCTCTCTACAAAATGCAAAGAAATGTATATAATTTATACAATGTGATTTTCTGGATTTTATTTTTGGATATTCTATTGCTCACTGTTAAAATTAACCTACCCTTAAAATTATAGACTGTTCATAAGTGTACGTGTATACAAGCCACAACTGTTTGTCCCCTGCCCATCATTCTGCTTCCTGTCACTTGTCTTATTTACTGCTCTATGTCCTGTTGTGTAGAAATATGTGACACTTCAGATGTGTTATACCACGTCTGATGAAGAGACCTGAGTAGTCTCGAGAGCTGCTATTTATTACCATCTTTTCTGTTAGCCTTTATAAGGTATCAACTGCTGAAGATTCTCAGTTCTTTTGGACAATATTTTTCCACTAGCATCTAGCAATGAATAAATCATACATGCAAATATACACTACGCACAGTTAGGGCGGCTTTGCACGTTGCGACATTGCACGTGCGATGTCGATGGGGTCAAATCGAAAGTGACACACATCCGGCGTCGCAGTCGATATCGCAACGTGCAAATCCTTTTTGATACGATGAACGAGTGCAAAAGCGTCGTTATCGTATCATCGCTGCAGCCTCCGACATTTCCATAATGCCGGTGCAGCGACAGGTGCGATGTTGTTCCTCGCTCCTGCGGCAGCACACATCGCTGTGTATGAAGCCGCAGGAGCGAGGAACATCACCTTACCTGCCGCCGGCTGCAATGAGAAGGACGGAGGTGGGTGTTTACATCCTGTTCATCTCCGCCCCACCACTTCAATTGGCCGCCTGCCGTGTGACGTCGCTGTGACGCCGCACGACCCGCCCCCTTAGGAACGAGGCGGGTCGCCGGCCAGAGGGACGTTGCACGGCAGGTATGTGCGTGTGAAACTGCCGTAGCGATAATAATCGCTACGGCAGCTTTCACTAGATATTACACGTGCGACGGGGGCGGGACTATCGCTGCAGCATCGGTAACACATTGTTACCGATGTCGCAGCATGCAAAGCCCGCCTTAGGGATATTTGGATTTCGGGTGAAATTTCAGGATGATTCAAAAATGCCCTCTAAACGTTTTCAGGTGAACTGAAAGTGACCTTCTCTAAACCTTTGAATGTATATATCTAACTGTTCAATGTTTCAGTAAGTTTTACAAAATTTACTGTTGTCTAACAAGGAGCTTAATAGCAAAATTAAAAAAAAAATGTTTGATCCATAAATCGCCCAAGAAATGTTGGTGATCAATTAGAATTGCTAAATAAACAGTCCTCCTCATCATGCTATTCACATTTTTACATCATGGGACTAAGACACCAAACATTTGATCAACAGTACCTCGCAATTACAAGACTTCAAGCAGGATGTCCTCAGATGCAAGTGACCACTGAGCTAGGAGGGTCACAGAGTGTCAAGAGCAGGTTACAACAGAGATACAGAGGGAATGTTACAATTATACACAGGAAATACTCTGTAAATATTATATAGCAGGGGTGGGCAAATAATTTTCCCACAATGGGCCACAAAACAGACTGTGACTCGTGTGGAGGCCGAAACAATAAGCTAAAATTAATGCTGCTTAAAATTAATATTAACATATTAATTATAATTATTATTTTACATTAATATTAATTGTGTCACTTAAAATTGAGCAGAATATGCTGACACCCCTATACAATATGAGTCCACGCACAACCCCCATATAGAGTATGAGCCCCCACTCAGCCCCATACAGGATGAACCCCAGATTGCCCTATTTATGGTATGAGACCCCATATAGCCTTTCTATATACAGCATTTTTTTTATTTATTTTTTTTTTCATTTTAGAACAAGCTTCCTTCTGGGATGACAGCCATGCAGACAATTTGATGCAGTGTGCAGTGCATGATCTGAGCACAGACAGGCTGACTTTCCATGCTTTAGCCTCTGCAGCAATGATGGCAACACTCATATGTCTATTTTGAAAAGACAATTTCTGGATATGACGCTGAGCACAAGCACTCAACTTCTTTGGTCGCCCATGGCGAAGTCTCTTCTGTGAGGAACCTGTCTTGTTAAACTGCTGTATGGTCTTGCCCACTGTGCTGCAGCACAATTTCAGGGTGTTGGCAATCTTTTTTATAGCCTAGGCCATCTATATGTTGAGAAACAATTCCTTTTATCAGAATTGTTTGCCATGAGAGGCCATGTTGAACTTCCAATGTCCAGTATGAGAGAGTGAGAGTGATAATGCCATATTTAGCACACCTGCTCCTCATTCACACCTGAGATGCTGTAACACTAATGAATCACATACCACAAGGGAGGAATAATGGCTAATTGGGCATAATTTGGCCATTTTCATATAGGGGTGTATTCACTTTTGTTGCCAGCGGTTTAGTCATTAATGGCTTTGTGTTGAGTTATTTAAAGGGCACACAAAATTTACACTGTTATACAAGCTGTACACTGACTACTTACATTGTATCAAAATGTCATATATTCAGTGTGGTCTCATGAAAAGATATAATAAAATATTTACAAAAATGTGAGGGGTGTACTCACTTTTGTGATATACTGTATGTCCTTTTAACACATATATAGGGTGTTTAAATTTTCCGTTCACTTTAGCTATCATTTAAATTTTATTTATTATTTTTCTAGTCATTTACAGTAATATACAGTGTGTCCACCCATATCCTGTCCACCGCCATTAACTTGAGAACGTCGGCAGCTATAGGCATAGAAGTGGTGTCTAGGTATAGTAAAGTAGCCATGCGCTACGCAATGAAACCACCTATTTTGCCACCTGGGGGAAAACAACGGAGTTAGCATTTTTATCTTGAAAACGGAACGAGATAGAGAAAAAAAGTGAGTTACAAAGTTGTAGGGCATCATCAATTCAATACGAATCGACACCTTGCATACAGAAATGCTATGGTTAAAACGTGTAAAACTCACAAGGCTGCGGACGTCAAGCGATACCTAATGGAGACCTTCCTACAAGTCAGGTGTATGCGACCCCTCCACCAACATTGCAGGACCTATGACGACGTATCACAGATGCTTGTGCAAATGTGTCACCTACCATATTGCACAACGTGCAGCAAGATACAGTATGCTGTCCAGAGTCCAGATGTGCATTGCAGCTGACGGTGGCCACTTTGAGCATCAGGAATATCCGTGCCAGAGTAAACGCACCAGCACCTTCAGGCCACACACACCACCCCAACACCACACTGGGAGACTGCCTAGTAACAGGTAAAAGGAGAGGGCACTGATTTGATAGTACCACCCAGCCTGTAGGGAGAGACCCAGCGAGGGGAGGGGCCTGTTGGTCAGTTGGAAAAGGCGGGAGGAAGTGGTGTGCAGTCTCAGGAGTGAGTCTGTGAAAGTTAGTCAGAATGAGGTGAAGAAGGAAGTAAAGGCGAGGAGGAGAGAAGTAGAAAGTGAAAACACAGAAAAAGACCTGCAGTGAGAACGGAGTGCTGTGAAAAGGAGAGAGGACCGTGAGGTGAGGAACCGGGAACTCCAGGACCTATGGGCCCCTTGTGGAAGTACGAGACTCCAGGAACCACAGCGTGTCCGTGGAAGGACGGAACTGAGCTCACAAACCTCAGCACAAGGCAGGGTGCAGATCCCTAGGACAGTGAGACCCTTTATGGACATTGTCAATTCTGCCAGGTGAAGGAATCTCCAGGGTTCTTCACCACCAAAAGAGTCTGAAGCATCAGTAGCATAGAGGGGACCGGGGACTGAACCCCTTAAATAGTCCAGGCTGCCTGCAATAGGACCAAAAGAAACAGAGGGGTTCCCAAGTAGCTCTAGGCCACGGGAGCTCATCAACAACAAGTGTGCATGGAGGACAGCGATCCCAGGTCACAGCTGGCTCGGAGAACAAGGGGAGCGGATACACCTGGGACCGGCACCCGCGGGTTCAGGTACCACCACAGCAAAGTAAACAAGGCAAGTTAAACTCTGGTGTGGACTGTTTCCTTGACAGCGTGCACTCACATAGACTGTTTTCCCACTACAACCCCCATCATCCACTGCTGGGGCCTGTCCCTGCTTGCGGAGGGCTCTAACCATCTAGGCTGCATCACTCCATCAGTCCCAGCAGAAACCTGCAGCGGCGGCCCCAAATAACCTGGGCGCACACCGCAAGTGACGTAGTCGACAAAAACTCTTATTTTTATTTTCTTTTACTTAAAAACCCCTTTTATTTACTCCAAAAGACACCGCCAGGGTCATGGAACCAGACCTCGCCACAGCTGATATCCCCGGACTAGTCAGGCCCGGTTCTGAGTCCCTCAGCCCTGGAGCGAGTGTGTCAAGCGCCATATGGCTGACCAGCATTCAATGTTTTGGGGGGTCATGGGTTTCATATCATAGCATTTCTGTATGCAAGGTGTTGATTCATATTGAATTGATGATGCCCTACAATTTTTTTAATTCACTTTTTTGTCCGTTTTCGAGATAAAAATGTTAACTCCGTTGTTTTCCACCAGCTGGCGAAAAAGGTGGTTTCATTGCCTAGCGCATGGCTACTTTACTATACCTAGACACCACTTCTATGCCTATAGCTGCCGCCGTTCTCAAGTTAATGGCGGTGGACAGGATATGGGTGGACACGCTGTATAGAGCTTATCTTTTATTGATTATAATGGCGCTGTCACATTTTTTTTACATAGTTACATAGTTACTTAGGTTGAAAAAAGACCTAGGTCCATCTAGTTCAACCTTCCTCCACCAGTTCTACATTTAGTCACTAAGTCATTTATAACCAACAATGTTTTGTGTACTGAGGAAATCATCCAGCCCTTTTTTAAAAGCTGTTATAGTATCTGCCATTACTACCTCTTGTGGTAGTGTATTCCACAGTCTGACCGCTCTAACTGTAAAGAACCCTTTCCTATTTAGGTGTCGGAATCGCTTTTCTTCCACTCGCAGTGAGTGCCCCCTGGTCCTTAGTACTGTCTTTGGAAGAAATAAGTCATGTGCCAGTCCTTTATATTGACCACACATGTATTTATACATATAAATGAGATCTCCTCTGAGACGTCTTTTTTCTAAGCTAAACATATCTAACTTTTTCAACCTGTCATCATATGGGAGGCCTTCCATTCCTTGTAATAGTCTAGTTGCCCGCCTTTGAACTGACTCTAACTTCTGAATGTCCTTTTTAAAATGTGGAGCCCAAAACTGGATCCCGTATTCCAGATGTGGCCTTACAAGTGATTTATAGAGGGGTAACAATACGTTGGGATCACGGGATCTAATCTCTCTTTTTATACACCCTAAAATCTTGTTTGCTTTAGCAGCTGCTGCTTGACATTGAGTGCTGCTGCTCAGCTTATTTGTAATGAGAATACCCAAGTCCTTCTCCTGTTCTGTAGTCCCGAGTTTACTTCCATTTAATGTATACGCAGCTATAGGATTACTCCGTGCTAGGTGCATTACTTTACATTTATCAACATTAAATCTCATTTGCCAAGTATCTGCCCATTCTGACATCTTATCCAGATCTTTTTGTAATATTGTACTATCCAGGTCAGTTTTTAATATCCTACATAGTTTGGTGTCATCGGCAAAGACTGACACTGTACTATCAATCCCATCAACAAGGTCATTAATAAAGAGAGTAAAAAGAATCGGTCCAAGCACAGATCCCTGCGGCACCCCACTGCTGACTATAGCCCATTTAGAGGATGTACCATTTATGACTACTCTTTGTTTCCTATCTTTTAGCCAATTCCTTACCCAGTTGCATTTTGTGTCCCCTAGTCCTTGCTTCTGGAGCTTTAGTATAAGGCTATTATGTGGTACAGTATCAAATGCCTTTGCAAAGTCCAAATAAATCACATCAGCTGCATTACCAATATCCAGGTTTGAACTTACCCCCTCATAGAACCCCAACAGGTTGGTTAGACACGACTTATCTTTCATGAATCCATGCTGTTTGTCAGTTATCATCTTATTTTCTGCGATATATTTTTGCATGTCATCCCTTAAAATGCCCTCAAAAACTTTGCATACTACTGATGTCAGGCTTACTGGACGGTAGTTGCCTGGATCTACCCTCTTACCTTTCTTAAATATCGGTACCACATCAGCAATCCTCCAATCCTGAGGCACCAACCCTGTTACAAGTGAGTCTAAAAAGATGAGATACAGCGGTCTGTCGATTACGGAGCTCAATTCCCTCAATATTCGTGGATGAATGCCATCTGGCCCTGGGGATTTGTCAATGTTTAATTTACTCAGACGTAGGCGTACTTCATCTTGTGTTAAATTAATTATATCCATTTAAGGAGTTAACAGGTATGGGCAGATCGCGGATCTGCTCGTGCCTGCTAGGCACACATGTCAGCTGTAAAAATCAGCTGACATGTGCGTGAATCCCCCCGGCTTCCCGCGGCAGCCGGGTAGGATTAACACTATGACCGCTGGGTCATAAATTTACTGCCCACGGTCGTTAAGGAGTTAAGAAATCAGAAATCCTACATACAGCACACAAGGCTGTGCAATATTGATTTCCTGAGTGCTCATAAAACATATTGACTTTGATAACCCCTGATTGGCATTAGACCATTTGTAGAGATGCAGAGCATTATTGGCATTAGTCTGCTCTCTGAATCTTAACCTGTGTGTGAAATGGCGTCGGGCAGTTCTTTTTTTGGGCTGATACCCGTGAATTGAATCAAAGTGTTCAAATTTAAAAGGACCTGTGAATTTCAGAAAGTTCTACTTGAAGCCGATCTTCCACAGATTGATTACAGTTAGAGTTAATGGGATCAAACAGAACCCCACAAAGAAAAGACTTTGAATAACGTCAACATTTAGGAAAGACACTTACTTTCTTGTAATAACTCCATGAAACCATTCAGGGATGCCATTCTTTAAAAACCATTCTGACTGTGTTTCAATAAACCATTTTACAGACGGTTTATTTTCTTCCATTTCTTCTTCAAAATTGTCAACTAGAAATAAAACAAGAATAATAATCATAATCATCTTACTCATCAGGGAAGGGTTCTCCTGTTTGGTTGCTTTAGTTAGAACTATTTACATTAACAGTATAGAATCCTCGACATTCAAATTGCAAAACCAAGAAGGAAAAGTCATGGAATTATGGAAATCACATACTAAATATGTTAATGATGACCAAAATGAAAACAACATTTTCAAAACCTCTCTCTTTATTCAGTATCCAAAATAAGCACCATATGAAGAAATATACACGCTTATCTGTCTTGGCATGCTTATAGTGACGTTATAAATGGTTGTCTGATCAATGTTATGGCACACTAAATGTACTTAGACACACAAATCGTCAAGAAGTGCTGCTGGTAGACCCTTTCACAATTGCTGACCAATGACGTTCCAGATGTGGTCAACGGTAAACAAGTCAGGAGATGCTGAAAATCATGGCCAATATGAGCAATATGTGTGGTATGCATGATTCCCAATACACCAGGCAGAGGGTCAGATCCTGCGTGTCATGGGTGATAGTGGCCATGCTTGTGTCTGGCACACACATGCAGTGAATAGGGGCACACAAGAGGTTAACACTGCTAGGTTACTGTCCCCTCTCGATAGTGATGTTGGAAGGCATTAACTCATCGTGTTGGAGCTGTGAAGGGAGACAGAAGAGCTAGGAGACACTTTAATGGTGAAACAGGTGGTTCTATACTTGTTATACAGCCATAAGGTACACAGCCATGATGGGAATAACATGCGCCCATGGACATAGCTTCACAGACTGGCAGATAGCAACAGATTTAGAAAACCAGTCACATATGAGGCATGATGGACAGCATGTGCAGTAAGGGGTACTTTGCACGTTGATGCAGTGAATAGGGGCACACAAGAGGTTAACACTGCTAGGTTACTGTCCCCTCTCGATAGTGATGTTGGAAGGCATTAACTCATCGTGTTGGAGCTGTGAAGGGAGACAGAAGAGCCAGGAGACACTTTAATGGTGAAACAGGTGGTTCTATACTTGTTATACAGCCATAAGGTACACAGCCATGATGGGAATAACATGCGCCCATGGACATAGCTTCACAGACTGGCACATAGCAACAGATTTAGAAAACCAGTCACATATGAGGCATGATGGACAGCATGTGCAGTAAGGGGTACTTTGCACGTTGCGACATCGCTAGCAAATGCTAGCGATGCCGAGCGCGATAGCCCCCGCCCCCGTCGCACATGCGATATGTAGTGCGAGCTGCTGTAGCGAACATTATCGCTACGGCAGCTTCACACGCACATACCTGGTCGGCGACGTTGCTGTGACTGCCGAATAATCCCTCCTTCGTGTTCGGCGTCACAGCGACATCACCGCGACGTCACTAAGCGTCCGGCCAATAGAAGCGGAGGGGCGGAGATGAGCGGGATGTCATCCCGCCCAACTTCTCCCTTCCGCATTGCCGGTGGACGGCGGGCGCAGGTAAGGAGATGTTTGTCGCTCCTGCGGCTTCACACACAGCAATGTGTGGAGCTGCAGGAACGACAAACAACATCGTACCTACGGACGCACCGACATTATGAAAATGAACGACGTGACACAGATCAGCGATTTTTGACTGTTTCACGCTCGTTCATCTTCTCTCCTAGGCTTTACACGTTGCTACGTCGTTACCGCCCCGGATGTGCGTCACTTTCTATTTGACCCCGACGCAGTAGCGATGTCGCAACATGCAAAGTACCCCTAAGAGCCTATCCTGCTAACCAAGCTGACACAAGTTGGCTTCCTCTATCCCACTGATGTGGCATTCTCCAGTTCCCTCTAACCTTCATGGTGTTGTAGGATGTCCTGCATACCCATTTTCTTTATAGGGGACCCCTCTCCAGGCCCATAATCCTCCTGCATCCACAGTTTTAAGATTCTGATAGACTAGGGCACTGGGCTAACCTGGGCATGCCATCTGCCTAAAGAGTTGCAAGTCTTCACAGATCCTACATGTGGCTTCAGGTCAGTCCATTCCCATACAGCCTGCTGTAGCGGGGTTAGCGTTCCCCTTCATGTTGCTGACAATGTGTACTGGCTGAGCTGTAACTGTACTCTGACTAAATGCTAGTGTCTGCAGTCTCTGGCTTGCAAGTGAAATTGGACATCACATATGAACTTAAAGGTAAGGTGTCACGTTTTTTTCATTTTTTGTATTAGTAATAGTGATTATGAAATCAAGTATTTTTAATACAAAATTAAACTCACTGTTTATTTAGTTTTTATTTAATTCTAGTTTTATTGAAGCACTGGGGGATGCCATCTTGGATTTGCTGAGAGTAACGACAGTTACTCACCTCCTTTATGGCAGTGCCCAGGGCATTGGGTGTGATAGTCGGACTCCGACCCCTATACATAACACAGGAGAGCTCTCTGCTGTGACCTGGAGATGCCCCTGGGCTGTTCAGATCACAGCAGAGGGAGGAGATCAGCGCCATCTTTGTGGAGCACACAGCGTATGCTGTGTGCTCCACTTACCCAATGTCACCCGCCGAGATGGATGGGGTGAGTACCGGCGCCGGGCAACGGTTATTGCACCATAACTGATCCTGCTGCGCACTCCCTCCACTCTGCTGCGCACCCCCCCACTCTCCCGTGCACCCCCCACGCACTCCGCTCACCCCCCTCCCACTCCACCACTCACACTCGTTCCACTAACTCCCCGCTACTCACCTCGGGCCTTTGCTCCTTGCTGCTATATACTGTGATCACTGACAGGACAGGTTGCCAGCAGCGCAGGTCTAAGGTGAGTGCATGCGGCTGGAAGCGGTGATCGCGGCATGAGATCTGTAGTGCAGTGACGCTCAGGCTGCAGATCACCCCTCCTCACCGCATGTCACCTCGGACCTCCGATCCCAGCTGGCAGCACAGTATATGGGGGCGCGGGATACAGTGAGGCATTGTGATTCAGTCAGTGTAGCATAGGGAAACAGTCAGCGGGGCAAAGGGATACAGTCAGTGGGGCATAGGGATACAGTCAGCAAGGCATAGGAAAACAGCCAGCTGGGCATAGGAAAACAGCCAGTGGAGCATAGGGAAACAGCCAGCGGGGCATAGGGAAACAGCCAGCGAGCCATAGGGAAACAGCTAGCAGGGCATTGGGATACAGTGCCGAGCGGGATACAGTTGAGCACTATGCAGCTGTTCTTGGTTACACTTTAGACATTAGAATCACTTTGCGGCCACCAACAAAAAGGCTCTGCACTGTGATCCTAAACTTCACCTCCCCTTATCCTTTTGAAAACACCCAGATTGGAAGGGGGAGCTGTGACATCACACACAGGAGAGCAGATTCCACCCACTTTTACTGCAGTTGTAATGTGAGTTAGTTCTACAGTAGCTCTATATAAAAAACAACAACAAAAGAGGAATAAAAATCCTCCAAAAGCTAAGCAAAAACTCACCGACTAGTGGCAGAAGATGGAAACTGCCGAGGCCAAAAAGACTAATGCACTGCAAGGATGCAGCAAGACCTCCATTAAATGGAGACATCACAGGTTCAAAAGGAGATGGTAAAATTGCACACTTGTGGCTTGCGTAGGTCACTGTTCGCACATGCAGGTTCACAGTATCTGGTATGCAGCCTATTAGTTACGCCCATCACAGTAGATGCAAGCGGGCTGCGCCAGTAATATATATGTGCTCCATGTAGGGACAGTGGCTATAGTATGCAAGGCCTAACATAAAGAGGCCTGGCTGCATCCTGTATAAAATATAATTCTACAGTAGCTCTACAGCAGGATTTCAGCAGCTGCTTCCCCTAGTGTTTAAGATTGGAAAATATGAAACTGTTAACATTTTTTTATATTTTTTTTTCAAGTAAAAACAAATAATATTATTTAAACATAACATTAAAATATTAATACTTTATATTTTTTCAGCTATTGAAAAAAACATTTTTGATTACGACACCTTCCCTTTAAGGCATAAACCAGTGTCTATACAAACCGTCAAAAAGTGTTTGCATAACATTGGGCCACAAGCTATAGCTGTTCCACTGACCTCATGCTTACAAGCTCAAAGGCTATCATGGTGTAGAGCAAGGTGGCCTTCCTTGAACATTACCCTGAAAATTCCTGAGGCAAACATTAATAACCTAATTCTTATCATGCTAAGGCTCCTTTACTGAGAATTTTATTGAGACGTTATGGTTGTTTCATCCATACAAAGCCCATTACAAAGTCCACTTCAACATTTTGGTGGGGTTCAGATCCTGCTTTCATCAGGTCATTAAAAAATGCTCCTTTTTTTGAGTCACTCTTAGGTCAATTTATACAGTGCAGTCAAATCATGCAACAATTGCTGTAAAAGATACTGTTTCACCAATTGCTGTCAATATATTTAAGACTACTGTCATATTACATGGTCTATTTTCATCTAACTTTCTATTTTCTGATATATGGATTCAGATGACTCTCAAGCATAGTGAAAACTTCATAGTGGAATTATTTTTATGATGATGACTAGGGATGATCAAATACCCTAATATTCGCTTTGTCGAATATCCGGCGAATACCTCGCCGATATTCGACTATTCGCGAATATTCGACCCCCAATGTAAGTTTATGGAAAACCAGAATAATTTACGTCGGACCCAACGGTGACCTGTGGTGACTGAGGAAAAGGCTGAAATTGATGGGTAAAGGCCGAAACAGTATGGGCACAGCCTGTAGAAGGTGCCTGACTGCATTTCTAGTGTCTTTGAATAACGTACTCAGAGCAGCACGCGGCGTTTATGCAGTCGCCAGAAGAGCTCTCAAACCAAAGTAAAAGAGGGGAAATTGCTAAGAATCAGTTTATAGTGCCTAATTACTGTAAAAAACGTCAAATCAAGTCCCGACCTCCAAGAAAAACACTTTAGCATATGTTCACACGTTTCGTTTTTTACATTTCTCTTTCTTTTTCGATTAGAAAGGGCTGTAACTTATACATTATATTGGTGTCTGTCAAACATCCTTTTTTGGGACATATTTGACAGCACAATGTGCCCGTTGGGATGTTGACCTTGCCCTCCTCCTCCTCCTCCACCAGCACCACCGGCTACTGTGGCCCTCTACTCAAATGTAGGAAGGGCCACTGGCTGTCCTCAAATCTCAGACTTCTTAGGGTTCTCAGGTGGCCCCTGTAACATACATTGGGAAGAGATGGCAGTCATTTGTAGTTTTCTGCATCCCCTATATCATTAGTGTGAAAGTCGGAATACGAACTCCATAACACTTTACAGTGCTATTGCCAATGTGGCCATTTGGGTGTTGGCCTTGCCCTCCTCCTCCTTCTCCACCAAGATCACCGGCTAAAGTGGCCCTCTATTCAAATTCTATTCAGATGATTCAGTAATGTATGTTTTATGGACAAATGAACGCCACGCTGGGACATCAAAGCTGATGTCGTTGATGATGATTGCATATGACCAAAAGCAGGTTGGGAGCAGGAGGCATCATCGCCTGCTTCCTAGACCGCAGTTTGTGAAGCATGCAGCACCGTGGAAGTGGCAGTTGTTTCACTCTGGAACTCAGGCTTTATTCCATTAGACTTTAGACATTAGGATCACTTTGCGGTCACCAACAAAAAGGCTCTGCACTGTGATCCTAAACTTCATCTTCCCTTATCCTTTTGAAAACACCCAGATTGGAAGGGGGAGCTGTGACATAACACACAGGAGAGCAGATTCCACCCACTTTTACTACAGTTGTAATGTGAGCTAGTTCAACAGTAGCTCTACAGCAGGATTTCAGCAGCTGCTCCCCCTAGTGTTTAAGATTGGAAAATATGAAACTGTTAACATTTAACTGTTTCACCAATTCCTGGCAATATATTTAAGACTACTGTCATATTACATGGTCTATTTTCATCTAACTTTCTATTTTCTGATATATGGATTCAGATGACTCAAGCATAGTGAAAACTTCATCGTGGAATTGTTTTTATGATGATGACTAGGGATGATCAAATACCCTAATATTCGCTTTGCCGAATATCCGGCGAATACCTCGCCGATATACTATTCGCAAATATTCGACCCCCAATGTAAGTCTATGGGAAACCAGAATAATTTTACGCTGGACCCAACGTTGACCTGTGGTGACTGAGGAAAAGGCTGAAATCGATGGGGAAAGGCTGAAACAGTATGGGCACAGCCTGTAGAAGGTGCCTGACTGCATTTCTGGTGTCTTTAAATAACGTGGTCAGAGCAGCAGGCGGCGTTTAAGTAGTCGCCAGAACAGCTCTCAAACCAAAGTAAAAGAGGGGAAATTGCTAAGAAACAGTTTCTAGTGCCTAATCACTGTAATAAAACATCAAATCAAGTCCCGACCTCCAAGAAAAACACTTTACATATGTTCACAAACTTCGTTTTTTACATTTTTCCTTCTTTTTCGATTAGAAAGGGCTGTAACGTATACATTATATTGGTGTCTCTCTCACACCTCCTTTTTTGGACATATTTGAAAGCACTTTAACCCCTTCAGCCCTCGGGCACTTTCCGTTTTTGCGTTTTTGTTTTTTGCTCCCCTTCTTCCGAGAGTCGTAACTTTTTTTTTTCCCGTAAATCTTGCCATATGAGGGCTTGTTTTTTGCGGGACGAGTTGTACTTTTAAATGAAACCATAAGTTTTACCATATAGTGTACTGGAAAACAGCAAAAAATTCCAAGTGTGGAAAAACTGCAAAAAAAGTGTGATTGCACAATAGTTTTTGGGATGTTTTATTCACCGTGTTCACTATATAGTAAAACTGATGTGTGGGTGCGATGCCTGAGGTCAGCGCAAGTTTGTGGACACCAAACATGTATAGGTTTACTTGTATCTAAGGGGTTAAAAAAATTCACAAGCTTGTCCAATAAAAGTGGCGTACGTTTTGCGCCATTTTCTGAAACCCGTATCGTTCTCATTTTTTGGGATCTATGGCTCAGTGGTGACTTATTTTTTGTGTCTCGAGCTGACATTTTTAATGGTACTATTTTTGCGCAGATGCTATGTTTTGATCGCCTGTTATTGCATTTTGCGTAAAACTCGCGGCGACCAAAAAACGTAATTTTGTCATTTGGAATTTTTTTGCCACTACGCCGTTTACCAATCAGATTAATTGATTTTATATTTTGATAGATCGGGCATTTCTGAACGTGGCGATACCAAATATGTGTATATTTAATTTTTTTTAACCCTTTCAAAGGGTTGAAAGGGGGGTGATTTGAACTTTTAGGTATTTTTATTGTTTTATTTTGTAAAACTTTTTTTACTTTTTTTTTTATTTTACTAGTCAAAAAAGTCAGTGGGTTGTGTGGTATGAGGAGGAGATGGCACTGCTTGCAGATGAGGTCACCATTTAATATAACATGGATGCCATTTATAGAGCTCAAGAGAGGGCATTGCTGGAGAGGAGGCTTGCTGTGGAAGCAGCTAGAAGTTCCAGACAGACTGTACCCACAGCACCCACCATGAGGGAATTCCCCAGAGTGTCCTGCAAGGACTTTAAGCCATTTAATGAGGCTGTAGGCTGGCTTCTTCCAGGACTTCGAGCATCAATGAGGATTAATGGAGGTCCCGGAAAGGGAGCAAGTCAGACACCTGGTTGGGCTCTTAGGGACTGGAGCTGACAAAGCCTATAGAGCTATGGACCCTCAATGGAACTGTGCGTATGGGGAGATAAAAGAGACCATTCTAGAACATTATGCCGTGACCCCAGATACATACACGGCTCAGTTCTGTACTTTAGCCTGTGATGGGGAAGTGTCTTTCAAGATGTATGCCCACAGGCTCAAACAGGCATGTCATCGCTGGCTGGAGGGAGAGGGAGCCTTCACTTCGGAGACCCTCGTCCAGGTCATCCTGAAGGAACAATTCTATGCAAAATGCCCCGCCGAGATCTGGGAATTAGTGCATGAAAGGAGACCAGCGACAGTGGAACAAGCTGCTGCTCTAGCTGATGAAGTTCTCACCATCAAGCGTCAGTGGAAAAAACTACTAGTCAGTGACAAAAAAACTACCAGCTCTCCAACATCAGTGGCCCCTTGTCATTCGGCCTCCAATGTTCACCGTCCCACTAGACTACCAACTCATGGCGACCCCCGTGTGAATATGCCTCTCATTAATCCTGCCTCATCTTTGGGAATATGAAGTGGAGGACAGATGTTATGGATGTGGGCATCCTGGTTATCTGCTAGCCCACTGTCCAGGTGTTCGGAGACAGAACCGCAACAGACCACCTTTGCCTGTCCATTATCTACAGACACCCTCAACAGGAGAAGAGCTGGATTCAGTCCCTGATGACTTGCCAAGTGCTCTGATATGTTGACTTCTCTACCAGGAGTCTATGGGGTGCGAGCCACAGCCACCTGTTCTTGTGATCTTCAACATAAACATCTACAGGAGGTCATGCTGGATGGCCAAAAGGTTGTTGGCTTTTGTGACACTGGGGCTTTCTTCGGCGCTCTATTGGGAGACCCAGACGATTGGGTGTATAGCTATTGCCTCCGGAGGCCACACAAAGCATTACACTAAAAAGTGTAAGGCCCCTCCCCTTCTGGCTATACACCCCCCGTGGGATCACGGGCTGCTCAGTTTTCAAGCTTTGTGCGAAGGAGGTCAGACATCCATGCATAAGCTCCACTGTTTAGTCAGCAGTAGCTGCTGACTATATCGGATGGAAGAAAAGAGGGCCCATACTAGGGCCCCCAGCATGCTCCCTTCTCACCCCACTTGCGGTTTGTAAGGTTGAGGTACCTATTGCTGGTACGGAGGCTGGAGCCCACATGCTGTTTTCCTTCCCCATCCCCCTGAGGGGCTCTGAGGAAGTGGGATCTTTCCGGCCACCAAGCCCTGAGGCCGGGCTCCATCCACAGACCCATAGAACCTGCTGGATGTGGAGCGGGAGTGCCGTTCAGGGACAAGGCCCTGCAACTTTCAGGTACTCTGTGTCCCCGTATGGCAGGCCACGCACACTCCAGGCTTGCTGGGTGTGCTAGTGCGCCGGGGACTGTAGCGCTGTGCGCTGGGCTTATAGTCCCTGCAGATTACTGGGGGACTTTACGTGTGGGGACCACCGCGCCGACCGCCCCTGGAGCGGCGGCGCAGCTGCGACTTGTAGTGCGCCGGGGACGCGCCGACCGCGCTTTTACGGCGGCGGCGCTTCTAACTTTAGTCCCCGGCTTTTGCGGCCTAGCGCCGCTTCGTTCCCGCCCCCACCCTGTCACTCAGGGAAAGGGAGAGACGCTGTTCTATAGCAGCGCCGAGGGCTGGAGCCTTATTTGCATTCTCCAGCCCCCTTCACTAGACACAGTGGGCGCCGGGTTCCCGCTCTTGTCTCGGGCACGCCCTCGGCCCGCCCCTCTCCTCTGGACGCCGGCAGCCATTCCGGCACGCAGAGCGGGAAAACGGAGACAAGCGCTGAGCTACCAGCACAGGATTCCGGCGCCACACACCCGCTTTTGTGCGGGCGGTAAGCGGCAACTAAAGTGCTGACCCACTAATGCCGAAGTGTCCTGTTGTACTTTTGTACGGTCGCTATTCAGGATGCAGACCTAGAAACAGCAGCAAAAGATCAGGGGTGCTAAAGCACAGACTCTATATGCTGCTTGTCTTGCATGTGCTGCAGTGTCATGTGTCCTTTATGCTTGTATGCTTTACATTGCACTGTAAGGGCTATTCTTGGCTGTCTAACCGCCTAGATGGCTAGACAGCGGCAGCAAACAGCAATGGTGCTAAGGCACAAGCTTTCAATGCTGCTTGGATTGCATGTACTGCAGAGTTTATTTTCATGCTTGTACATTCACTGCATGTCGCTATTCTTGGCTAATGCTCCTTGATGACTAGACAACAGCAGCAGAAAAGCAAGGGTGCTAAGGCACAAGCTTTCAATGCTGCTTGGATTGCATGTGCTGCAGTGGTTATTTTCATGCTTGTATGCTATACATTCACTGTATGTCGCTTTTCTTGGCTAATGCTCCTGAATAACTAGACAACGGCAGCAGAAAAGCAAAGGTGCCAAGGCACAGGCTTTCTATGCTCCTTGTACTGCATGTGCTGAAGTGTTTATTGTACTTCATGCTTGTATGCTATACATTGCACTGTACGGTCGCTATTCTTGGCTAATGCTCCTAGATGGCTAGACAGCAACAGCAAAAAAAAAAAAAAAAAAAAAAAAGCATGGGTGCCAAGGCACAGGCTTTCTATGCTGCTTGTACTGCATGCGATACTGTTCCAGGACCCCCAGTGTGTGCAATTACTCAACGGGGTCTCTGCTACAGGTGGCCAAAAGAACCACCTGTGATCCCTGTCCAAGGACAGGGACGGAGTTGCAGTTTCCGCTGATATATTGTCTGTGACTATGACTAACATCTTACAGACTTTGCAGTCCAGACAGACCTTGGGCAATGTTGATTCAATGCCCCTGGCCACCCTGATTTCGAAACAAATCATGGCTCCAGGAGGGTCCCATGCATCCCAGGGTGCAGGCTCTGACACGGACGACAGTCCCAGACGGCCTAAGCGAGCTCCCTAAGAACGGCCCTCGACTTCATCACAGTACTCTCTGTATGATGATGCAGACGTAGCTGTTCAGGACTCTGATCCTGAGACCGCTCTCAATCCGGATACACCGGATGGTGACGCTATAGTGAACAATCTTATAGCGTCCATCAATGGAAGGTTGGGTATTTCTCCCTCAACTCCTCCAGTGGAGGGGTCAGCTTCACAGCAGAAGAAATCCCTATTTCGGTATCTCAAGCGTATATTGAGTACTTTTCTGGTCACTCTGACTCCAGAGAAGCAGTCCAGGAACACCACGCTTATCCCGATAAGCGTTTCTCCAACCGTATTGAGGATACGCGTTGTCTCTTCCCCCCTGACGTGCTCAAGCGCTCCAAGGGTGGATCCCCCAATCTCCAGGCTTGCGGCTAGATCTATAGTTGCAGTGGAAGATGGGACTTCACTTAAAGATGCCATTGACAGACAGATAGCCCTCTGGTTGCAATCTGTCTATGAAGCTATCGGCGGGTCGGTTGCCCCGGCATTCGCAGCCATAGAGGCACTCCAAGCTATTTCAGCTAGTATTGCGCAGAGGGACGCGGTCACATGTACATCTTGGCCGCAGTAGCGTCCTTCACCTCGCAATGTCGGCATTGCGACTCAAGCTGTTTATGCTGTCCTGGACTCTACGAGCCGTACGTCAGTGGCGTACGCCAACTCCGTGTTGTTACGCTCCTAGTGTTAAGGGATTGGAGCAGATGCTGCTTCCACAAAAGTGCTTAACCAGATTGCCTTTATCTGGTGACAGACTGTTTTCGTGAGCGGTTGGATTAAATCATTCAACTGTCCAAGGGTACGGATTCTTCCTTACCCCAGCTATCAAACAAGACCCATCAGAAGAAGGGACAGTCGAGGTTTCGGTCCTTCCCAGGCTCGGGCACGTCCCAATTGCCCTCGTCCAACAGGGCTCAAAAGGCTCAGAGGGGCGCAGGTTCCTGGCGGGCTCAATCACGCCCGGAGAAGGCAGCCGGAGGAACCGCTACCAAGGCGGTTTCCTCATGACTTTCAGCCCTCTCTCTCCGCGTCCGCGGTCGGTGGCAGACTCCCCCGCTTTAGCGACATTTAACTGCCACAGGTCAATGGCCGGTGGGTGAGAGACAGTTTGTCGCAAAAACTTCCTCACCGGCCGAGCCGAGGCTCTTCTGCAGGCAGTAGGAGTCGTAATCCCGGTTCCTCCTCAGGAACAAGAGACACTTTTTACTCCGATCTGGTCGGGGTGACAAAATAGGACGACTCCTTCCGTTCCGTTCTGGACCTTAAACTGCTCAACAAGCACGTGAAAACCAGGCGGTTCCGGATGGAATCCCTCCGCTCCGTCATTGCCTCAATGTCTCAAGGAGATTTCCTAGCATCAATAGACATCAGGATGCTTATCTCCACGTGCCGATTGCTCCAGAGCACCGGCGTTTGCTACGATTCGTTATTGAAGACGAGCATCTTCGGTTCGTAGCCCTACCCTTCGGTCTGGCGACAGCCCCACGGGTTTTCACCAAGTTCATGGCAGCAGTGGGACCACTCCCGCACTCTCAGGGTCACCCTGTGATCCCTTACTTAGACCATCTACTTGTCAAGGCACTCTTTTAAGAGGCATGCCAACACAGCCTGAACATGGCGCTGGAGACTTCCCAGAGTTTCGGGTGGGTCCTCAACTTTTCAAAGTTAAACCCAATCGCTGGCATATCTTAGCTTGGGGTTTCACACTCTCTCAGCGATGGTGAAGCTTCCACTGGACAAACAGCGGTCACTACAGACGGGGGTGCAGTCTCTCCTTCAAGGAGACACCTCATCCAGAGGCAGTCCCTTTCACGCAGTTTCATCTGCGTCCACTTCAATAGAACATTCTTCGCTAATGGGAGGGGAAGTCGATGTCCCTACACAGGAACGTCCCCCTTTCTCAGACGATCAAGGACTCTCTTCAGAGGAGTCCACTCTTCAGATCAATTGTCTGGAGCTCTGGGCAGTGTATATTGCCCTGCAAGACTTCCTGCAGTGGCTGGAAGGCAAACAGATCCGAATTCAGTCGGACAATCCACAGCGGTGGCATACATCAACCACCAAGGCGGACTACGCAGTCGGCGAGCCTCCCAGGAAGTCCGCCGGATTCTGCTAGGGGTGGAAGACAGAGCATACACCATATCCGCAGTTCACATCCCGGGCGTAGAAAACTGGGAAGCAGACTTCCTCAGTCACCAGGGCGTGGACGCAGGAGAATGGTCTCTGCACCCGGACGGGTTTCACGAATCGGCACAACAGCAAGGTCCCGGTTTTCATGACGATCAAAGAGCTCTGGCGACAGGCATCTCACGGTCGGTCAACCGTGGGCACTACCAGACCGGCCAGACTTACTGTCCCAAGGGCCGTTTTTCCATCTGAATTCTACGGCCCTGAACCTACTGTGTGGCCATTGCGTCCTAGATCCTAGTGTCCTCAGGATTATCCCAAGGGGTCGTTGCCACCATGAGACAGGCTATGAAGCCCACGTCTGCTAAGATCTACCACGGAAGTGGAAGATTTTCTTTTACTGGTGCTCTGTACAAGGAGTGTCCCCCTGGCCATTGGCATTGCCTACTTTTCTTTCCTTCCTGCAATCTGGGTTGGAAAAGGGCTTGTCGCTCGGCTCCCTTAAAGGGCAAGTCTCGGCGCTATTGGTGTTTTTTCAGAAGCGTCTAGCACGACGTCCGCAGGTACGCACGTTCCTGCAGGGGGTTTGTCATATCGTCCCCCCGTACGAGCGGCCGTTAGATCTATGGGATCTGAACAGGGTACTAGTTGCTCTCCAGAAGCCGCCTTTCGAGTCTCTGACGGATGTTTCACTCTCTCGACTATCACGGAAAGTGGCCTTTCTGGTAGCGATCACGTCTCTTCGGAGAGTGTCTGAGCTAGCGGCGCTGTCATCCAAGGCTCCCTTCCTGGTGGTCCACCAGGACAAGGTAGTGCTGCGCCCCATTCAGGAGTTTCTCCCTAAGGTAGTATCCTCGTTTCATATTAATCAGGATATCTCCTTACCTTCCTTTTGTCCTCATCCGGTTCACCGGTATGAAAAGGATTTACATTTGTTAGATCTGGTGAGAGCACTCAGAATCTACATTTCCCGCACGGCGCCCCTGCGCCGCTCTGATGCACTCTTTGTCCTTGTCGCTGGCCAGCGCAAGGGGTCGCAGGCTTCTAAAGCCACCCTGGCTCGATGGATCAAAGAACCAATTCTGGAAGCCTACCGTTCTGCGGGGCTTCCGGTTCCTTCAGGGCTGAAGGCCCATTCAACCAGAGCCGTGGGTGCGTCCTGGGCATTACGACACCAGGCTTCGGCTCAACAAGTGTGCCAGGCAGCTACCTGGTCGAGTTTGCACACTTTCACCAAACATTATCAGGTGCATACCTATGCTTCGGCGGACGCCAGCCTAGGTAGAAGAGTCCTGCAGGCGGCAGTGGCCTCCTCGTAGAGGAGGGCTGTCTTGCAGCTCTAACTTGAGGTATTTTGTTACCCACCCAGGGACTGCTTTTGGACGTCCCAATCGTCTGGGTCTCCCAATAGAGCGCCGAAGATGAAGGGAATTTTGTTACTTACCGTAAATTCCTTTTCTTCTAGCTCTTATTGGGAGACCCAGCACCCGCCCTGTTGTCCTTCGGGATTTTTGGTTTGTTTGCGGGTACACATGTTGTTCATGTTGAACGGTTTTCAGTTCTCCGATGTTACTCGGAGTGAATTTGTTTAAACCAGTTATTGGCTTTCCTCCTTCTTGCTTTAGCACTAAAACTGAGCAGCCCGTGATCCCACGGGGGGTGTATAGCCAGAAGGGGAGGGGCCTTACACTTTTTAGTGTAATGCTTTGTGTGGCCTCCGGAGGCAGTAGCTATACACCCAATCGTCTGGGTCTCCCAATAAGAGCTAGAAGAAAAGGAATTTATGGTAAGTAACAAAATTCCCTTCTTTCTCACCATAGCCAATCCCTGAGTAATTCAACCAGAAGCAATTCAAAAGGGACCAGGAATTGCCATTGAACTGGCTGGAGGTACTCAGAGATATATTCGAAGAGTGAGTGTGACCCTGGGTTATGACTTTGGGGCAAAACAATGCATGATCGGTGTGATGAGCGGCCTTCCTGCAGACGATCTTCTAGGAAATTATGTGGGGAATCTTCAATGCCACTTTGTCGGTGCAGTAACCAAAGTCAAGCCAAGAGAGCAGCAGATGTGGACGTGTTCAGCCCATCAATGGAGATAATTCCACTGGAACTGCCGTCACAGCCGGTGAGTAACTCTTTTTGTGGGGATCATATGAATGTCACTGGGGATAAAGTTCAGTTTAGACAAGAGGTAGAAACTGACCCTACCCTAGCTAGTTTTAGAGCTCAGGCTGAAATAAGGCAATTAGGGGAAAATGGGGAAAAAATTATCAGAGAAAATGGACTTCTATATCAGGTTACCAACATGAACTCCCTAGATATACCCTGGACTTATAGCAAACAGCTGATTGTTCACCAGAAATGAAGAGTTTCCCTATTACATCTTGCCCATGACATTCCTACTGCTGGCCATCAAGGGAAAACACGCACTGAGAGATGATTGACTCAAATTTTCTATTGGCCTGGGATTTCTCAAGCAGTAGCGCATTTCTGCCGATCTTGCGACCTATGTCAGCATAGATGGTGACCAGGAGATGACCGAAAGGCACCTTTGCAACCGCTCCCTATAATAGAAGAACACTTTCAAAGAGTAACTGCCGATATCATTGGACCCCTGGCTAAACCAAGTAAATCTGGAAATCAGTACATTCTCACTGTTGTGGACTATGCCACTCGATATCTAGAAGCTGTGGCCTTGTCACGTATTTCTGCAGCCAAGGTGGCCGAGGCCCTGGTTACCATTTTCAGCAGAGTAGGATTCCCAAGTGAGATCCTATCAAACCAAGGCTCTAAGTTCATGTCAAAGCTGGTACAGTATCTCAGGAGCACTTGTGGAGTACGAGTCATCCGAACGACACCTTATCATTTCCAAACAAATTGACTTTTTGAACGATTCAATAGCACTCTGAAGAATATTCTAATGGCCTTCAATGACAGGAATTCAGACTGGGAGAAGTACCTACCCCATCTCCTATTTGCGTATTAGGAAGTCCCCCAGGAGTCCACTGGGTTTTCCCCCTTTCAGCTACTCTATGGAAAAAAGGTCAGAGGACCCTTAACCCTGCTAAAAGAATATTGGGAGGGGCAAGTCGAAGATACAATAACCCCTGTTGTTCCATATGTCCTAAAGCTTCAGGAAACCCTGGCTCAACTTGCTAGTTTTGCTCAGGATCATGTGCGGATGGGTCAAACCAGGCAAAATACATGGTATGACCGCAAAGCAAGCTATCAAGAGTTTGTAGAAGGACAACAGGTCTTAATGATTGGTCCCCACTGGCAAAATAAACTGCAGACAACATGGGAGGGTCCCTTCCGGGTTCTCCGAAAACTTAATGACACCAATTACTTTCTTGCTTTAGATGACCAGGGTTTAACAAAAAGACTGTCCATGTGAATATGATTAAGGAGTACCATGACCGGACACTACCAATGATAGAAAGCTGTCGGCTGGCTTCAAAGGACAGTTAGGAGGAGGACGACTCCCTACCTGATCTTGTTGAAGCCACAAGAGCCCCATCCACTGTGGAACAGGTCCCTCTGAAAGATCACCTGGATTCCTTACAGAAAAAAACAAATGCTGGGAGTGCTCCATCAGTGACAGGCTGCTTTCTCATCCTGACTAGGTCGAACCACAGTAACCCAACATCATGTGGACACTCAGGACATCCGTCCCATACAGCTGGCTCCTTACCAGGTACCAGAATCAGTTAGAAACACCATGCAACACGAAATTGAGGAGATGTTACATCTTGGGGTAATTTAGGCCTCCCATAGCCCTTGGGCCTCTCCTGTGGTGTTAGTATTCAAGAAAGATGGGACTACTCAATTTTGTGTGGACTACAGATGACTAAATGACCATACCATCAGTGATCCTTACCCAATAGCCCGTATTGATGAACTTCTAGACTGGCTAGTTGGGGCCCGATATGTCACTACCTTGGATCTCAGTAAAGGATCCTGGCAAATCCCTCTAACAGAGGGAGGGAGAGAAAGGTTGTCTTTTATAACCCCCTTTGGTCTGTATGAATTTCTAAATATGCCTTTCGGAATGAAGAATGCCCCTGCAACCATTCAGAGAATGGTGGACCAGATCCTCCGTGGATGTGGTGCCTTTGCTTGTGCCTACTTGGATGATATTGCTATCTTCAGCCACACATGGGAGGAACATCTGAATCAAGTAGCTGTTGTTCTTGACTGGATTCTTGCAGCAGGCCTAACCATTCAATCCGATAAATGCCAATTGGGGATGGGTGAAGGCCAGTACCTAGTGCATAGAGTAGGAGGAGGGAAGTTACGTCCTGAACCGGCCAAAATCCAGGCTATTAGAGATTGGCCTGTACCCCAAACCAAGAAACAAGTTACCGCTTTTTTTGGGCACTGACAGTTATTACCGAAAATTCGTTTCTCATTTCAGCACTGTGGCCAAGCCCCTTATAGACCTCACCAAGAAAACGATGCCCCGGGTGGTGACCTGGACTCCAGCCTGTGATGAGGCTTTTAACCGGCTGTAGGAAGCTTTGGTCTGTGACCCTGTTCTGGCTGCTACAGACTACAAGAGGAGATTCATTGTGCAGACGGATACCTCTTCTTATGGACAGGGAGCTGTACTCAGCCAGATGAATGCAGCTGGGGAGGAGCACGCCTTTGCCTACCTCAGCAGGAAACTGCTGGACAGAGAAATAGCCTATGCAACTGTTGAAGAGGAATGTCTGGCTGTAGTATGGGCCCTTAGGAAACTAAGGCCGTATCTTTATGGACGAGAATTCACTGTGGTTACTGATCACAATCCCCTTACCTGACTGAACAGAGTCTCTGGGGACAATGGACGCTTACTACGATGGAGCCTGGCTCTTCAACCCTATAACTTTACTATTCAATATAGAAGAGGCAGCCAACACCAAAATGCAGATGGATTGTCCAGGCAGGAGGAGCCCTGAGTCATGTCAGCCATGTCTATGTGTACTGGACAAGTCACCTGTGGAGGTCACTAGTCTGTACACAAATTGAAGGGGGGAAGAGTTGTAGCGGTGTGTCCGTCCTCCCCCCGGCCTGTATTCATGTACTCTATGCCATATAGGGTCATGTAGGTTGCTTTGCTGTTTTTGTTCTTCTCAACTGGGGGTGACTCTAATCAGGCCTGTGGGAGACAATGGATCCATGAGCTTCTGAGACTTCTCCATAGATAGCCATAATCAAAAGTGGGTGTGAATCCTTCCCATCCATGAATAAGACTTTATGACAATTTGAAATGTCGAAACGCGTTGGGTGATGGTCATTTATGTATTCCTTGTACCTGTCTGCTGGATTCCATAATGTGGACTTTTAGCATGTAAGAAATAAAGCTACTTGAATTTTAAATTTGCCTGTGATCCGCTGGATATTTTACCTCCTGAATTGTGGAGGTCCTCACCTGGGATCATCCGTACAGGATCAAGTGATTCAATCCTTGTAACACAGTGAACGGTGAGCTGGTATCGTGGTTGTATATGCATTTCCCCTCCAGGGGTGGATGCACAGGCACTGGAGAACACACTCCTGGTGGATCAATCAGTTGAGTTGAGTATGTGCTGGGGTTCAAGCAGCTGGGATCTTCGCTGAGGCAAGACCCTGGCATCCGTGTGTGTATTTATGGAAGCTACAAGTGAAAAGGTTTTGGTACCGTGTTAGCCAGTTGAAAAATTATTGAACGTTCTCAGTGAGAGGAACAAAATTATAATCTTGTGATACCTTTAAATGGCTAAGTAAAATAAAATAAAGTGATGTTACAAAGCAAGCTTTCGAGACATCTCAGGTCCCTTCATCTGGCATGGTATGACAAAATATCTGACGAAACACAAATATATGCACAAACAGAGCAGAGGGATGGCATAATAAAAGACATTTAAATAAACAAACACTGCGCTTAGAAAGTGAATCCTTAATTAGCTTTGATTAGTGCAATTGTATATTGCTCAGGCCAAAAGACTACTGCTACTCCAGCAGGATACAGCTAAACCCCCACTAGGTGGAGGCAACACAGGTGCAGGTGGAGCCATTCACACTCACTTCCAAATATGGAGGAGGTGATGGCTGGATGGTAAAACTGCACACTGGTGACTTGCATAGAGCACTGTTCACACTAGCAGACGCACAGTCACAAACCCGCAGCCTATTAGGTGACGCCCATACTATTAGATCAGGCGGGCTGCCAAGCCGTACCCCCACTGCGCGCTACGTAGGGACAGAAACTCTGATAGCAAGGCCTAACAACAAGGGGCCTGGCTGTATCCTGTACAAAAAAGGTTTTGAGGTTTTTTGTTAGCGTTATGGCCATAAGACGTAAGCCCACAACCCTCGTCACGGGAACCTCATGCTTGTAGGTCCCTACACTATATATAATATAAAAAAGCAAAAAGGAAAATATCATTACTTACAGCAAGATGGAATTGCAGCTGTATATTGCTCAGGCCAAAAGACTACTGCTACTCCAGCAGGATACAGCTAAACCCCCACTAGGTGGAGGCAACACAGGTGCAGGTGGAGCCATTCACACTCACTTCCAAATATGGAGGAGGTGATGGCTGGATGGTAAAACTGCACACTGGTGACTTGCATAGAGCACTGTTCACACTAGTAGACGCACAGTCACAAACCCGCAGCCTATTAGGTGACGCCCATACTATTAGATCAGGCGGGCTGCCAAGCCGTACCCCCACTGCGCGCTACGTAGGGACAGAAACTCTGATAGCAAGGCCTAACAACAAGGGGCCTGGCTGTATCCTGTACAAAAAAGGTTTTGAGGTTTTTTGTTAGCGTTATGGCCATAAGACGTAAGCCCACAACCCTCGTCACGGGAACCTCATGCTTGTAGGTCCCTACACTATATATAATATAAAAAAGCAAAAAGGAAAATATCATTACTTACAGCAAGATGGAATTGCAGCTGTATATTGCTCAGGCCAAAAGACTACTGCTACTCCAGCAGGATACAGCTAAACCCCCACTAGGTGGAGGCAACACAGGTGCAGGTGGAGCCATTCACACTCACTTCCAAATATGGAGGAGGTGATGGCTGGATGGTAAAACTGCACACTGGTGACTTGCATAGAGCACTGTTCACACTAGCAGACGCACAGTCACAAACCCGCAGCCTATTAGGTGACGCCCATACTATTAGATCAGGCGGGCTGCCAAGCCGTACCCCCACTGCGCGCTACGTAGGGACAGAAACTCTGATAGCAAGGCCTAACAACAAGGGGCCTGGCTGTATCCTGTACAAAAAAGGTTTTGAGGTTTTTTGTTAGCGTTATGGCCATAAGACGTAAGCCCACAACCCTCGTCACGGGAACCTCATGCTTGTAGGTCCCTACACTATATATAATATAAAAAAGCAAAAAGGAAAATATCATTACTTACAGCAAGATGGAATTGCAGCTGTATATTGCTCAGGCCAAAAGACTACTGCTACTCCAGCAGGATACAGCTAAACCCCCACTAGGTGGAGGCAACACAGGTGCAGGTGGAGCCATTCACACTCACTTCCAAATATGGAGGAGGTGATGGCTGGATGGTAAAACTGCACACTGGTGACTTGCATAGAGCACTGTTCACACTAGCAGACGCACAGTCACAAACCCGCAGCCTATTAGGTGACGCCCATACTATTAGATCAGGCGGGCTGCCAAGCCGTACCCCCACTGCGCGCTACGTAGGGACAGAAACTCTGATAGCAAGGCCTAACAACAAGGGGCCTGGCTGTATCCTGTACAAAAAAGGTTTTGAGGTTTTTTGTTAGCGTTATGGCCATAAGACGTAAGCCCACAACCCTCGTCACGGGAACCTCATGCTTGTAGGTCCCTACACTATATATAATATAAAAAAGCAAAAAGGAAAATATCATTACTTACAGCAAGATGGAATTGCAGCTGTATATTGCTCAGGCCAAAAGACTACTGCTACTCCAGCAGGATACAGCTAAACCCCCACTAGGTGGAGGCAACACAGGTGCAGGTGGAGCCATTCACACTCACTTCCAAATATGGAGGAGGTGATGGCTGGATGGTAAAACTGCACACTGGTGACTTGCATAGAGCACTGTTCACACTAGCAGACGCACAGTCACAAACCCGCAGCCTATTAGGTGACGCCCATACTATTAGATCAGGCGGGCTGCCAAGCCGTACCCCCACTGCGCGCTACGTAGGGACAGAAACTCTGATAGCAAGGCCTAACAACAAGGGGCCTGGCTGTATCCTGTACAAAAAAGGTTTTGAGGTTTTTTGTTAGCGTTATGGCCATAAGACGTAAGCCCACAACCCTCGTCACGGGAACCTCATGCTTGTAGGTCCCTACACTATATATAATATAAAAAAGCAAAAAGGAAAATATCATTACTTACAGCAAGATGGAATTGCAGCTGTATATTGCTCAGGCCAAAAGACTACTGCTACTCCAGCAGGATACAGCTAAACCCCCACTAGGTGGAGGCAACACAGGTGCAGGTGGAGCCATTCACACTCACTTCCAAATATGGAGGAGGTGATGGCTGGATGGTAAAACTGCACACTGGTGACTTGCATAGAGCACTGTTCACACTAGTAGACGCACAGTCACAAACCCGCAGCCTATTAGGTGACGCCCATACTATTAGATCAGGCGGGCTGCCAAGCCGTACCCCCACTGCGCGCTACGTAGGGACAGAAACTCTGATAGCAAGGCCTAACAACAAGGGGCCTGGCTGTATCCTGTACAAAAAAGGTTTTGAGGTTTTTTGTTAGCGTTATGGCCATAAGACGTAAGCCCACAACCCTCGTCACGGGAACCTCATGCTTGTAGGTCCCTACACTATATATAATATAAAAAAGCAAAAAGGAAAATATCATTACTTACAGCAAGATGGAATTGCAGCTGTATATTGCTCAGGCCAAAAGACTACTGCTACTCCAGCAGGATACAGCTAAACCCCCACTAGGTGGAGGCAACACAGGTGCAGGTGGAGCCATTCACACTCACTTCCAAATATGGAGGAGGTGATGGCTGGATGGTAAAACTGCACACTGGTGACTTGCATAGAGCACTGTTCACACTAGCAGACGCACAGTCACAAACCCGCAGCCTATTAGGTGACGCCCATACTATTAGATCAGGCGGGCTGCCAAGCCGTACCCCCACTGCGCGCTACGTAGGGACAGAAACTCTGATAGCAAGGCCTAACAACAAGGGGCCTGGCTGTATCCTGTACAAAAAAGGTTTTGAGGTTTTTTGTTAGCGTTATGGCCATAAGACGTAAGCCCACAACCCTCGTCACGGGAACCTCATGCTTGTAGGTCCCTACACTATATATAATATAAAAAAGCAAAAAGGAAAATATCATTACTTACAGCAAGATGGAATTGCAGCTGTATATTGCTCAGGCCAAAAGACTACTGCTACTCCAGCAGGATACAGCTAAACCCCCACTAGGTGGAGGCAACACAGGTGCAGGTGGAGCCATTCACACTCACTTCCAAATATGGAGGAGGTGATGGCTGGATGGTAAAACTGCACACTGGTGACTTGCATAGAGCACTGTTCACACTAGCAGACGCACAGTCACAAACCCGCAGCCTATTAGGTGACGCCCATACTATTAGATCAGGCGGGCTGCCAAGCCGTACCCCCACTGCGCGCTACGTAGGGACAGAAACTCTGATAGCAAGGCCTAACAACAAGGGGCCTGGCTGTATCCTGTACAAAAAAGGTTTTGAGGTTTTTTGTTAGCGTTATGGCCATAAGACGTAAGCCCACAACCCTCGTCACGGGAACCTCATGCTTGTAGGTCCCTACACTATATATAATATAAAAAAGCAAAAAGGAAAATATCATTACTTACAGCAAGATGGAATTGCAGCTGTATATTGCTCAGGCCAAAAGACTACTGCTACTCCAGCAGGATACAGCTAAACCCCCACTAGGTGGAGGCAACACAGGTGCAGGTGGAGCCATTCACACTCACTTCCAAATATGGAGGAGGTGATGGCTGGATGGTAAAACTGCACACTGGTGACTTGCATAGAGCACTGTTCACACTAGCAGACGCACAGTCACAAACCCGCAGCCTATTAGGTGACGCCCATACTATTAGATCAGGCGGGCTGCCAAGCCGTACCCCCACTGCGCGCTACGTAGGGACAGAAACTCTGATAGCAAGGCCTAACAACAAGGGGCCTGGCTGTATCCTGTACAAAAAAGGTTTTGAGGTTTTTTGTTAGCGTTATGGCCATAAGACGTAAGCCCACAACCCTCGTCACGGGAACCTCATGCTTGTAGGTCCCTACACTATATATAATATAAAAAAGCAAAAAGGAAAATATCATTACTTACAGCAAGATGGAATTGCAGCTGTATATTGCTCAGGCCAAAAGACTACTGCTACTCCAGCAGGATACAGCTAAACCCCCACTAGGTGGAGGCAACACAGGTGCAGGTGGAGCCATTCACACTCACTTCCAAATATGGAGGAGGTGATGGCTGGATGGTAAAACTGCACACTGGTGACTTGCATAGAGCACTGTTCACACTAGTAGACGCACAGTCACAAACCCGCAGCCTATTAGGTGACGCCCATACTATTAGATCAGGCGGGCTGCCAAGCCGTACCCCCACTGCGCGCTACGTAGGGACAGAAACTCTGATAGCAAGGCCTAACAACAAGGGGCCTGGCTGTATCCTGTACAAAAAAGGTTTTGAGGTTTTTTGTTAGCGTTATGGCCATAAGACGTAAGCCCACAACCCTCGTCACGGGAACCTCATGCTTGTAGGTCCCTACACTATATATAATATAAAAAAGCAAAAAGGAAAATATCATTACTTACAGCAAGATGGAATTGCAGCTGTATATTGCTCAGGCCAAAAGACTACTGCTACTCCAGCAGGATACAGCTAAACCCCCACTAGGTGGAGGCAACACAGGTGCAGGTGGAGCCATTCACACTCACTTCCAAATATGGAGGAGGTGATGGCTGGATGGTAAAACTGCACACTGGTGACTTGCATAGAGCACTGTTCACACTAGCAGACGCACAGTCACAAACCCGCAGCCTATTAGGTGACGCCCATACTATTAGATCAGGCGGGCTGCCAAGCCGTACCCCCACTGCGCGCTACGTAGGGACAGAAACTCTGATAGCAAGGCCTAACAACAAGGGGCCTGGCTGTATCCTGTACAAAAAAGGTTTTGAGGTTTTTTGTTAGCGTTATGGCCATAAGACGTAAGCCCACAACCCTCGTCACGGGAACCTCATGCTTGTAGGTCCCTACACTATATATAATATAAAAAAGCAAAAAGGAAAATATCATTACTTACAGCAAGATGGAATTGCAGCTGTATATTGCTCAGGCCAAAAGACTACTGCTACTCCAGCAGGATACAGCTAAACCCCCACTAGGTGGAGGCAACACAGGTGCAGGTGGAGCCATTCACACTCACTTCCAAATATGGAGGAGGTGATGGCTGGATGGTAAAACTGCACACTGGTGACTTGCATAGAGCACTGTTCACACTAGCAGACGCACAGTCACAAACCCGCAGCCTATTAGGTGACGCCCATACTATTAGATCAGGCGGGCTGCCAAGCCGTACCCCCACTGCGCGCTACGTAGGGACAGAAACTCTGATAGCAAGGCCTAACAACAAGGGGCCTGGCTGTATCCTGTACAAAAAAGGTTTTGAGGTTTTTTGTTAGCGTTATGGCCATAAGACGTAAGCCCACAACCCTCGTCACGGGAACCTCATGCTTGTAGGTCCCTACACTATATATAATATAAAAAAGCAAAAAGGAAAATATCATTACTTACAGCAAGATGGAATTGCAGCTGTATATTGCTCAGGCCAAAAGACTACTGCTACTCCAGCAGGATACAGCTAAACCCCCACTAGGTGGAGGCAACACAGGTGCAGGTGGAGCCATTCACACTCACTTCCAAATATGGAGGAGGTGATGGCTGGATGGTAAAACTGCACACTGGTGACTTGCATAGAGCACTGTTCACACTAGCAGACGCACAGTCACAAACCCGCAGCCTATTAGGTGACGCCCATACTATTAGATCAGGCGGGCTGCCAAGCCGTACCCCCACTGCGCGCTACGTAGGGACAGAAACTCTGATAGCAAGGCCTAACAACAAGGGGCCTGGCTGTATCCTGTACAAAAAAGGTTTTGAGGTTTTTTGTTAGCGTTATGGCCATAAGACGTAAGCCCACAACCCTCGTCACGGGAACCTCATGCTTGTAGGTCCCTACACTATATATAATATAAAAAAGCAAAAAGGAAAATATCATTACTTACAGCAAGATGGAATTGCAGCTGTATATTGCTCAGGCCAAAAGACTACTGCTACTCCAGCAGGATACAGCTAAACCCCCACTAGGTGGAGGCAACACAGGTGCAGGTGGAGCCATTCACACTCACTTCCAAATATGGAGGAGGTGATGGCTGGATGGTAAAACTGCACACTGGTGACTTGCATAGAGCACTGTTCACACTAGCAGACGCACAGTCACAAACCCGCAGCCTATTAGGTGACGCCCATACTATTAGATCAGGCGGGCTGCCAAGCCGTACCCCCACTGCGCGCTACGTAGGGACAGAAACTCTGATAGCAAGGCCTAACAACAAGGGGCCTGGCTGTATCCTGTACAAAAAAGGTTTTGAGGTTTTTTGTTAGCGTTATGGCCATAAGACGTAAGCCCACAACCCTCGTCACGGGAACCTCATGCTTGTAGGTCCCTACACTATATATAATATAAAAAAGCAAAAAGGAAAATATCATTACTTACAGCAAGATGGAATTGCAGCTGTATATTGCTCAGGCCAAAAGACTACTGCTACTCCAGCAGGATACAGCTAAACCCCCACTAGGTGGAGGCAACACAGGTGCAGGTGGAGCCATTCACACTCACTTCCAAATATGGAGGAGGTGATGGCTGGATGGTAAAACTGCACACTGGTGACTTGCATAGAGCACTGTTCACACTAGTAGACGCACAGTCACAAACCCGCAGCCTATTAGGTGACGCCCATACTATTAGATCAGGCGGGCTGCCAAGCCGTACCCCCACTGCGCGCTACGTAGGGACAGAAACTCTGATAGCAAGGCCTAACAACAAGGGGCCTGGCTGTATCCTGTACAAAAAAGGTTTTGAGGTTTTTTGTTAGCGTTATGGCCATAAGACGTAAGCCCACAACCCTCGTCACGGGAACCTCATGCTTGTAGGTCCCTACACTATATATAATATAAAAAAGCAAAAAGGAAAATATCATTACTTACAGCAAGATGGAATTGCAGCTGTATATTGCTCAGGCCAAAAGACTACTGCTACTCCAGCAGGATACAGCTAAACCCCCACTAGGTGGAGGCAACACAGGTGCAGGTGGAGCCATTCACACTCACTTCCAAATATGGAGGAGGTGATGGCTGGATGGTAAAACTGCACACTGGTGACTTGCATAGAGCACTGTTCACACTAGCAGACGCACAGTCACAAACCCGCAGCCTATTAGGTGACGCCCATACTATTAGATCAGGCGGGCTGCCAAGCCGTACCCCCACTGCGCGCTACGTAGGGACAGAAACTCTGATAGCAAGGCCTAACAACAAGGGGCCTGGCTGTATCCTGTACAAAAAAGGTTTTGAGGTTTTTTGTTAGCGTTATGGCCATAAGACGTAAGCCCACAACCCTCGTCACGGGAACCTCATGCTTGTAGGTCCCTACACTATATATAATATAAAAAAGCAAAAAGGAAAATATCATTACTTACAGCAAGATGGAATTGCAGCTGTATATTGCTCAGGCCAAAAGACTACTGCTACTCCAGCAGGATACAGCTAAACCCCCACTAGGTGGAGGCAACACAGGTGCAGGTGGAGCCATTCACACTCACTTCCAAATATGGAGGAGGTGATGGCTGGATGGTAAAACTGCACACTGGTGACTTGCATAGAGCACTGTTCACACTAGCAGACGCACAGTCACAAACCCGCAGCCTATTAGGTGACGCCCATACTATTAGATCAGGCGGGCTGCCAAGCCGTACCCCCACTGCGCGCTACGTAGGGACAGAAACTCTGATAGCAAGGCCTAACAACAAGGGGCCTGGCTGTATCCTGTACAAAAAAGGTTTTGAGGTTTTTTGTTAGCGTTATGGCCATAAGACGTAAGCCCACAACCCTCGTCACGGGAACCTCATGCTTGTAGGTCCCTACACTATATATAATATAAAAAAGCAAAAAGGAAAATATCATTACTTACAGCAAGATGGAATTGCAGCTGTATATTGCTCAGGCCAAAAGACTACTGCTACTCCAGCAGGATACAGCTAAACCCCCACTAGGTGGAGGCAACACAGGTGCAGGTGGAGCCATTCACACTCACTTCCAAATATGGAGGAGGTGATGGCTGGATGGTAAAACTGCACACTGGTGACTTGCATAGAGCACTGTTCACACTAGCAGACGCACAGTCACAAACCCGCAGCCTATTAGGTGACGCCCATACTATTAGATCAGGCGGGCTGCCAAGCCGTACCCCCACTGCGCGCTACGTAGGGACAGAAACTCTGATAGCAAGGCCTAACAACAAGGGGCCTGGCTGTATCCTGTACAAAAAAGGTTTTGAGGTTTTTTGTTAGCGTTATGGCCATAAGACGTAAGCCCACAACCCTCGTCACGGGAACCTCATGCTTGTAGGTCCCTACACTATATATAATATAAAAAAGCAAAAAGGAAAATATCATTACTTACAGCAAGATGGAATTGCAGCTGTATATTGCTCAGGCCAAAAGACTACTGCTACTCCAGCAGGATACAGCTAAACCCCCACTAGGTGGAGGCAACACAGGTGCAGGTGGAGCCATTCACACTCACTTCCAAATATGGAGGAGGTGATGGCTGGATGGTAAAACTGCACACTGGTGACTTGCATAGAGCACTGTTCACACTAGCAGACGCACAGTCACAAACCCGCAGCCTATTAGGTGACGCCCATACTATTAGATCAGGCGGGCTGCCAAGCCGTACCCCCACTGCGCGCTACGTAGGGACAGAAACTCTGATAGCAAGGCCTAACAACAAGGGGCCTGGCTGTATCCTGTACAAAAAAGGTTTTGAGGTTTTTTGTTAGCGTTATGGCCATAAGACGTAAGCCCACAACCCTCGTCACGGGAACCTCATGCTTGTAGGTCCCTACACTATATATAATATAAAAAAGCAAAAAGTTGAGTTGAGTATGTGCTGGGGTTCAAGCAGCTGGGATCTTCGCTGAGGCAAGACCCTGGCATCCGTGTGTGTATTTATGGAAGCTACAAGTGAAAAGGTTTTGGTACCGTGTTAGCCAGTTGAAAAATTATTGAACGTTCTCAGTGAGAGGAACAAAATTATAATCTTGTGATACCTTTAAATGGCTAAGTAAAATAAAATAAAGTGATGTTACAAAGCAAGCTTTCGAGACATCTCAGGTCCCTTCATCTGGCATGGTATGACAAAATATCTGACGAAACACAAATATATGCACAAACAGAGCAGAGGGATGGCATAATAAAAGACATTTAAATAAACAAACACTGCGCTTAGAAAGTGAATCCTTAATTAGCTTTGATTAGTGGTGTGAGAGTTTTATTGTCCCAATATCCATGTAGGATCAGAGGTCTGGTGAGTCTCTGGAATGACTCCTCAGATTTTGTATTTTGTAATGAGGAGTCATTCCAGAGACTCACCAGACCTCTGATCCTACATGGATATTGGGACAATAAAACTCTCACACCACTAATCAAAGCTAATTAAGGATTCACTTTCTAAGCTCAGTGTTTGTCTATTTTAATGTCTTTTATTATGCCATCCCTCAGCTCTGTTTGTGCATATATTTGTGTTTCTTCAGATATTTTGTCATACCATGCCTGATGAAGGGACCTGAGATGTCTCGAAAGCTTGCTTTGTAACAACACTTTATTTTATTTTAGTTAGCCATTAAAGGTATCACAAGATTATAATTTTGTTCCTCTCACTGAGAATATTCGATAATTTATGGAAGCTGTCACGTTGGATTGGGTTGTGCCCCTCATCTGTTGGATCCATTGACTTCTTCCAAGGATTACTTCAATGTGTTTTGTGGCATTGGATTGCCGGGTGGCACCCCCGGAACTTTGAGGACTCATTGTGGTCTCTAAAGAACAATATCAATATTGGATGTTCTATGCTCCCTGTCTCAATAAAACTTGTTGGATCGTTGGGTCACTTGTGGGGGAGCTCTACTGTTTAGGCACAACAGGGACTCTCCAAACGTGACATTGTGTCCGCTAATGATTCCAGATAAACTTTGATCCTTCTAACTTCTGAACAAAAAACTTTGTTTCAAAAATTGCGCTGATGTTAAGTAGACATGTGGGAAATGTTACCTATTAACTATTTTGGGTGACATAACTCTCAGACTTAAGGGCAGAAAAAGTCAAAATTTGAAAGTTGCTAAATGTTCCAAATTTTTGTCAAATTTCTGATATTTTCACAAACAAACGGAAAAAATATCTGGGCAAATTTACCACTATCATAAAGTACAATACTGTATGTTACGAAAAAAAACAGTTCAGAATCACTGGAATCCCTTGAAGCATTTTAGAGTTAGAACCTAAAGCTGGTGTCACAAATAACGACAACGACAACAACGTCGCTGCTACGTCACATTATTCTGTGACGTAGCAGCGACCATAGATGATCGTTAGTAAGCTGTCAAACATGTTATATAAAGCAGCGACGGAGCAGCGATCATAGCGACGTCGACGGTCGTTGTGTGGTTTCAGACGTAGCGTAGCGATCGTCGCTGCTGCGGTGTCAAACACAAGGATTATCAGCTTATCAGCATGGCACAGCGGGATAGCAGCGATCAAAAAATGACCTGGAACATTCAGGAGCGAGCAACGATTTCACAGCAGGGGTCTGATCGTTGTTATGTGTCACACACAGCGACGTCGCTGTTGAGGTCGCTGCTACGTCACAGAATATGGTGACGTAGCAGCGACGTCGTTGTCGTTATGTGTGACACCAGCTTTAGAAAGAAGAAATGGCACTTCCTTGTAGGGATATCAAGAGAGATAGGGGTGCTCTTCAGGTTCCAAATCCGTACAATGTAATTAAACAAGGCACTCCCGAACTTGAAAGTGATGCCAGTTTATTTAATGTACATGAAAAAATGTTTTCGGTCCGCAACGGACCTTCTTCAGTTGCACATTAGTGGAGAGGACTGGAGGCATAGGATGGCGTGAGGCGTGGTATCTGCCGCTGCATGGGGGCTGCCCCATGCCTCCGGTCCACTCCACTAATGTGCAACTGAAAGAATGTCCGCTGTGGACCGAAAACGTTTTTTTCATGCACATTAAATAAACTTGCATCACTTTCAAGTTCGGGAGTGCCTTGTTTAATTACATTAGAGTTATAACCTGTCAAAGTGACACTGGTCAAAGTTGCAAAGAATAGAAGGCAAGGAAGGTGAAAATGGGCTCAGGGGTGAAGGGGTTAAAATCCATTTTATATTCGGTTTTGCATGTTTTATTTTCAGTCCATTAAAGTGGCGTAATACTCTGAGAACATTGGTCCCTGCAACAACGAGGAAGGCAGAGATGTGTCCAGGGATCTTATCCATAATGTTCCCATTCCATTTCAGCAGGGTGTCCATCCACGTCAGTGATTTTCAGGCCACCTCAGACCTCCCGGGGGGGCGTAGTTCTGCCGGAAAAGTGCTCGAGTTTCTAATTGACTTCCATTATGCTTGTTACTCGAGACAAGCACTGGAGCATTACAAATTGTAACAAGCACCCAAGCATTGTAGTCGTCCCCCATCACTAGTTTTGACAAATATATGTTCCTCTTTCTAAAAAGAAATGCTGATGAAAGAAGCCATATCTGACCACTTTTTTCACACAGTGGAGGGCTCTACTTTCCAATCCATCATATGCATTGAGATGTTTTTTTGTTTCAATACACCACATGTATGCTTGAAAAATTATCACTAGAAACAATCACTGTTACCTGATGCCCAAACTGTCTAAGTGTAAAAGGCCTGGAACACTTCTAAAACAAAAATTGAAGGAATTTTTTTTCTTTAAATTTCCTAATTTTGTAAGAGAAAAGGAAATAAGGCACTCCTTGTGGCGGTAGGTGCCCGCATAGGATCCCATTCCGTAATCAATATAATAAAGAATCCGGCACTCTGAGCATGAAGCAAAGGTCGATTTTTAAGAGTGGGCCATAAGAAAATTGTACAGCACGTGACATTTCAGATGGAGACCTTTCTCAAACATACATTGTCAGGTAGGCTGTGCAAAACCTAGTGCTAGATGGTATACGCTGTAGTAACCAGCACTAGCAAGATGCAGAGATACAGTTATATGAATCATGTTGATAATTGAGTAGGTAAAGCTGAGCCTGATGAGCGCGACGTGCATTGATGTGGTGAAGGGCATTTCTTCGATCAAAACGTCACATACTGTACACTTTTTATATGGATCAGTATTAAAAATTCCCTTTTGTTTCTTACAATTTTGTGTTTATAGCGACTATGCATTTATAGTGTGTCAAACCTTCCCTGTGAATAGTCTGTATATCCACACATGGGCATACCCAGCGAGGGGCAGGGAGGGGCAGCTGCCTCTAACCCCCAAGAAGCAGGGGCACGCACCTATTATGACCTGTCTCTGTCAGGTAGCGGGTGCATCAGGCAGAGCGGGTGGTGAAGAGAGGACAGGGCGGCATGGTGCATCGGCACCTGCCACCCACTAGTGCCGCAGGGCAAGCTGAACGCTGCTCCCGCAACCGCTCCTAGTAGGAGCTGTAAAATCCCGTCCTCAGTGCCTGCCGGCCGCTCTGCACTGCAAATCAGCACAGCGGGGACTGGACTGGAGTGATGACATTGACATCATAACTCCGCGCCCCGTTGTGTCGAGTCCTGCAGTGCAGATCAGCCGGCACAGTCACAAGCTGGGGAGACTGCTGGGAGGCTGAGCTGCTGCCACAAGTAAAAGAAACTGTAAATATTAAATCAGACAGTCTGGGGGTCTGGGGAGCTGTTGTATATGATGGGGGGCTGAATATGGGAGCCCTATGGGGGGCCTTATATGAGATACATCCCCCCCTAGGGCTCCTATCATGTGAGCCCTATGGAGGGGCTGTATACAGTATGTGTTTGTGGGGGGGCTCTAGGACCCGGAAGTACCATGTGACCGGTGACGTTGCCCGGTCACATGGTGCTGTTTAAGGTCCTGCTCCAGGTCTTGCGCTGCATAAATGCAGAAATAAGCAGCATGTGAACGCACCTTTTTCTTTAAAACAACTAATCGTTCGAATTTATTCCAGTTATAATTTATTAGTTTGCCTTCTTATTTACATTTAGAAGACATTGACGCTGCCTAAATGGATATAAGAAACTGGTTCCAAAAAGGTAAGTTAAGTAATTTCTGTAGGAAATGAAATTGAAGCAACCCAGCCTAGAGACATTTAACCATAAATTCCATGTTTTCCAATAGGTCTATAATAGTGATCACTGATGAGCGAGTGTAATCATTACTATTCGCTATTCGCATGATTTGTTATTCGGCCAATATCGCTGGTGCTCGTGAGTGATGTGTCGATCAATATGGATCTGACACAATTTGACAGCTCCCTTCACTACATAAAGTGAGCTGGCACCTCAGTGAGAGCAGATTGAACGTTAGGCTTTCTCTGGGGGGCACCTTCAGCTTTTCCATTCTAATATTTTACAACCTGAACGACAATTGCTTGCCCCCCCCCTAATTTTGATCCTGGGTACACCCATGTATCCACACATGGAAGTATAAAAAGGTATTGTCAAAGGTTCGTAAATGTGTAAAACTGCTAAAACAAGCAACTTTGCAATTCTGCCTTTTTTACAAATTTTCTCTGTTCTGAAGAATGGAGTGATTTTTAATTAATACTGTCGTGTATAGCTCGAAGCCTAGGTTGCCAGCCACCCTGCAGTCCCAACCTATCCAAGAATGCAAGCTTGCAAGATATGTGCTTTACAAGCTGCTTACACTGGTCCAAGCTGGCTGTATCACTAGACCCACTAGCCTTAGTCCCCTAGCACTTCTGCCATGCTGCAAAGGCAAATTGCTCTGCGCTTGCAGTCTGGGAGAGTGCACAGTTCAGGCCAGTGGTGTGACTATGCCAAGAGTCTGAATGGTCAATCTTCACAAGAGTACTGCCCCGAAAAATGCAGGATGCCGGGGACTGGGAGCAGTGTGCTCCTGATGTTGTCTTTTGGGACAAACCATTTAAAGATAACTTTAATACAACTAAAATACTCTCAAACAAATCCTGATCCACTATCAGGAAATTACCACTTCCAAATCATAGGCGATCAATTCATGTTTCTGTATAATACACTGATGCAGGATGTTTTTATTACGTTAATTACGTCTGCTCTACATTTACCATCCCTTGATGAAGGACATGTAGAACTTCAGCTCTTGTGTGACGTAGTTGTGTCATTGTATGCTTGGGGACACACCTCACTAAACAAACATTGGTAAGGTTAATATTAATATATGTGGCTGGAAAACTCATCTCACAAAGGCAGAAGTACTTGATCTGTTAAACGTCTTTTTTCTTTATGAGGAGTAAACTCATGTAGGCTTCTCTTTTATCTTTTGTTACATGGCGATTATCAGATTCTCCTTTGAAGGCCTCACTCCCACTTGCGTATAAAAAGGAGTACAATCCTATAAAGAATTGCATTACAGTAGCACCAATATTATTCAATGAGGCAATGTCCATCTGCAAATTTTTTCTCAGCTGTAGTCAGGCTATTGAAAAATACAAATTGCAGAATGCTTTGTATGGCAGCGTATATGGGATGAGAAATGGATGCAAGTCAATGGATGCGAGAATGAGCCGTCCTAGTGGCGTCCATTTTTCACAGATTCATTACCATTCTGTAGCATGTAAATGGTCCTGTAAATGATTGTGGAATAACAGTTTGAGAAAAAAAATGGCATTTGAATGATATACGAATGCTGGGCAAGAAAAAAAAATAGCAGACTCCCATAGCACTCATATTACATGTGGATTACCAAATGAATTTTACTTGTCCAACTTTTCTGGATAAGAATGGGATCAATACTTTATTCATAAGTGGGAGTGAGGTCTAAATGTAAGGTTAATTGCTTTTGTTATCGTCATAAGTTGAAAGTGGACTACACTCCTGAAACATTGTGCAGGGACTAGGTGCAACAGGAGCATAGTCTAAAGGGGGCTTTACACGCTACGACATCGCTAATGATAATAATAATCTTTATTTCTATAGCGCCAACATATTCGCTAATGCGAACTCGTTGGGGTCACGGAATTGGTGACGCACATCCGGCCGCATTAGCAATGCCATTGCGTGTGACACCTATGAGCGATTTTGCATCGTCACAAAAACGTGCAAAATCGCTCATCGGTGACATGGGGGTCCATTCTCAAAAATCGTTACTGCAGCAGTAACGAAGTTGTTCCTCGTTCCTGCGGCAGCACACATCGCTCCGTGTGACACCACAGGAACGAGGAACCTCTCCTTACCTGCCTCCTGGCCGCTATGCAGAAGGAAGGAGGTGGGCGGGATGTTACGTCCCGCTCATCTCTGCCCCTCCGCTTCTATTGGACGGCGGTTCAGTGACGCAGCTGTGACGTCGCTGTGACGCTGAACGAACCGCCCCCTTAGAAAGGAGGCGGTTCGCAGGTCACAGCGACGTCGCAGGGAAGGTAAGTAGTGTGACGGGTCTGGGCGATGTTGTGCGGCACGGGCAGCTATTTGCCCGTGTCGCACAACAGGTGGGGGCGGGTACCCAGGCTAGCGATATCGGTACCAATATCGCAGCGTGTAAAGCAGCCTTAAGTCTCATGGAGTCAATGCAAAAGTTAAGCTTAGCCAGTGAGAACCACATAAAATATTCCCATTCACTGATTTGCTGGATGGGTCAAGGGAATCTGTCAGCAGGCTGAGAGCCTGAATCCAACGGTGTCACTTATATGACTGTTTGGTGCCATATTGATAAAATTAGTGTAGATATAGATGTAACAGTGCTATGATTGATATTAAAGGGGTGGTTCACCCATATTCATTTTTGGCCACAACGATATTATGTTGAGAAACAAGGTTTCTTTGAAATACCTTGTGTTGCCAATAGTGCCTGTGAGCGATGCTATTGCAGTCTGCCCTTCCCCATCACCTGATCCCCGGGCTCCGTGACCTCGGGGATCTGGTGATGTCACATCAACTTCCTGCTCTCCTCATATCACCACAGCCAACCTCAGTCTCTGTGAGTCACTGGCCTGTGGGCGGTGTTTCCCCGCTCATCACAGCCCAGCATCTCGCTGCTCCCTCCTCCTTCACTGCAGAGCATGCAAGCAGGAAGGATGCTGGGCTGTGATGAGCGGTGAAACTCCGCCCACAGCCCAGGGACTTACAGAGACTGGGGCCAGCCACAGTGATGTCAGGTAAAAAAAGTTGACATGACATCACCGGATCCACAACGTCATGGAGCCCAGGGGTGAGGCGAAGAGTGGTCTGCAATAGCGCTGCTCACAGGCACTATTGGAAACACAAGGTATTTGAGAGAAACCTTGTTTCTCAATGTAAATGGTTGCGGCCAATAATAAATATGGGTGAGCCACTTCTTTAATACTGAGCTGTGTATAACCCGCCCACTCCCCAGATTAACTTCTTCCTGTGCACACTTTACCTTGTCAGCAAGCTGTTAGAGTTGTGGGCAATCTCTAATGACAGGGGTGTATGTTTTGGGTTGTTATCCTGCTGTAGAATACATTTGGAGCGAATCAGCTGGCTCTATGATGGTATTTGATGATGGATAAGATGGATCCGTATTTTTCAGCATTGCAGACACCAAGAAATAGCAACATTGAGGACTGTAGATGCAGTGCCTGGTCGGAAAACTTAGTTGTTAATGACATTGGCTGTAATTTCTTCAGTGTAAAGACTAAGAAGGCGTTCTGGAAGTAATGATATGACATCACAGAGTCTTGATATCAATATCATTGAGTCTGTCTGGGATTACATGAAGAGCCAAAAGGATATACGGGCAGCACGATGGCTCAGTGGTTAGCAGTGCAGTCTTGCAGCGCTGGGGTCCTCGGTTCAAATCCCACCAAGGACCAAAATCTGCAAGGAGTTTGTATGTTCTCCCTGTGCTTGCGTGGGTTTCCTCCGGGTACTCCGGTTTCCTCCCACAATTCAAAAATATACTGATAGGGACCTTAGATTGTGAGCCCCAGTGGGGACAGTACTGCTGATGTATGTAAAGCGCTGTGGAATTAATAGCGCTATATAAATGAATAAATTATTATTATTATATGTGCCAGCCAGCCTACATCCACAGAAGATCTGTGGTTAGATCTCCAAGATGTTTACAACGACCTTCCTGCAGAGTTCCTTCAAAAACTGAGTGCAAGTCTACCTTGAAGAATTAATGCTTTGTTGATGTTTTAAAGGCAAAGGATGATCACACAAATATTGATTTGATTTACATTTCTCTTTTGTTCCTTCAATTTGCATTTTGTCTATTGATAAAAATAAACTAACATTTCTATGTTTGAAGACATTCTTAATTTGCAGCATTTTTCCACATTTGCTTGAAATTTTTGCATAAGTTTTCTTGTAAGCAACTATTGACAACAGAACATCAGTAAACTGTTTGTTTTTAACATACCATATAACCCGACTTATTTTCACATGTCAGTCTACCATGTTTGATAATGACAAAGAACCTGTAGATTCTGAAATACTTAAGTATTAACATTATGATGAATAAGCGAAATATGTGAAATATTTGCTCCATTAACTCATCATTAGCCATAATCATTACAAAAGTGCGATCGAGTTTCCTTGTAACACTTGAAGTAAAAGTGTTCAGGAATCAGGACCTATCAGACTTGCCCTTTGTCATTGTAAGTCAAGATCTTGCCATCTCAATCGAGATTCAAGAAAACATAAGGCCCAATCTCAGACAGATGGAATGAATTTTAAAGAAGATCTTTAACTGGATTATGTTTTTTATTTACCTTCTCCAACTAAGTTTCAGTGGAACTGAGAGCCTCTATTCCAATGAAACAAAATGAGATCACTATAAAACCCTCTGTTGGTCTACAGTTGGCTTATTAGAACCATGTTAGTTAGATTCAGCTTCTGCAGTTATAAAATGTCAAAGTGGACCTTTCATTGGACTACTTAGTTTCAGTGGAACTGAGAGCCTCCATTCCAATTAAACAGTCCAAGATCACTATAAAACCCTCTGATGGTCTAAGTTTTGTTTAGCAGAACCATGTTGGATCCACCTATTGCAATCAAAAAATGTTAAAGAGGACCACTCATTGGATTTTTTTACATTTAAATTGAGAACCTCCTCCAATTGTTGCTGCTCAACTATTTCTGGACACAGTTTTTCTTATTCTACTGTGTCCCTCTGTTCTAAAGTAATGCCCCCAGGTAACAAAGGTCCAGATATTCCTTCAACCACCACTTCTATGTGGGCACGCCCAAGTTTTTATTAGTTAGAATCAGAAGAGAAAATGCCAACACCCACAGAGAAGTTGGTTGAAGGGAAAATTTGCATTTATATTTACAAGGGGGCATAACTTTGGAAAAGAGGAGCACAGAATAAAAAGAAAACTGTTCGAAAATCAGTGGAGCAGCGACAATTGGAGAAGATACTTAGTTAAAATAAAAAATGAAAAAAATCCAATTGAAGGCCCTTTTTAACATTATATGGCAGGAGTAATGACCCAACCTGGTTCTACTAAATCAAACTTAGACCATTAGAGAGTTTTATAGTGATCTGTTTGTTTCAGTGAAACGGAGCCTCTTAGTGACTATTGCATCAATAATTCACATGCTAAACTGTGTCCATGTTATGGCTGTCTGAAGCCAGGTCTAAATATGTATTTACACATTGTGACCAATTCACATTTATTTATATGGAATCTGAAGACCCAGCTCTTCCGACAAGCCTACAACCTACAGTAATCCTCAGTCCACCAGTGTTGCATGACCCGCTCTACCCTCACCTACTGTATCCTCACCCATCCTTTGTAGACTGTGAGCCCTCGCGGGCAGGGACCTCCGTTCTCCTGTACCTGTGTGTGCCTTATATTGTTAATGATTATTGTACTTGTCCCTATTTTGTATACCCTTTTCACATGTAAAGCACAATGGAATAAATGGCACTATAATAATAAATCATAATAATTTTTAATTTATTTTATACTGAATTGACCATAAAGTTTAATGAAAAGTTTTGAACTAGAAAAATCTGTGATGGAGTGGGACTGCCATATTCCATAGAAATACCGTAATTGGGTGGATGCATATTATTTAATAATAAAGCTATCTGTGTAGCTCACAGCAGTCCAATAAAGCATAGCTTTACTTTTTCAAAGGTACTATAAGAAATGAAAGCTGCGCAGTATGGTGTTTGTTTTATAGTTGTATATTAAATGCCGAGACAAGAGTCATATTTGGAAATGGCTGCAGTCCGAGAGTAGCCTCGGGTATGGAAATTATGGTAAGTAGTATTTACCAAATGTGGATTATCTGGTTTGTACATAAAAAATGTTGGAAAAAATGCAAAAAATAAAAAACCCAACCTCATCTGAGCGCACAAGGTGTCAGAATGCAGTTTCCTATCCTGCCACGATCAACCTACCTAATGCTGTGCAATCCAGTGTGTGAAAAGGTACTTAAGACAAGAGAGGAGAGATCAGAAGGCACCCACAAACTAAAGGGCGCTTTACACGCTACAATAAATCTTACGATGTGTCGGCGGGATCACATCGTAAGTGACGCACATCCGGCATTGTAAGTATGATTGTAGCTTGTAAAACCTCCGTGCAATTGCGATTGAACGAAAATCTGTTCATCGCATGCACGTCGTTCATTTCTCAAAAATTGAACTTGCGGTTGTGCAATGTTCCCGAGGCAGCACACATCGCAGTGTGTGACACCCCGGGAACATTGAACGACAGCTTACCTCCATCCGCGGCTCCCGCCGACAATGCAGAAGGAAGGAGGTGAACGGGATGTTTACGTCCCGCTCATCTCCGCCCCTCTGCTTCTATTGTCCGGCTGCCGCGTGACGTTGCTGTGACGCCGAACGTCCCTCCCACTCCAGGAAGTGGATGTTCGCCGCCCACAGCGAGGTCATATGGAAGGGTAAGTACGTGTGACAGCTTTTAATCGATTGTGCAGCATGGTCAAAAAACGTCACATACGATGGGGGCGGGTCACATCGCATACGATATCGTATGCGAAATTGAAAGGTGTAAAGCAGGCTTAACACTGCACTGTGTGCAATCTCAGCTCCTGCAATGTCACTGTGTGCAGAGGAGAGGATTTAATACATGCAGCTGTCAATCATCACAAAAGGAATTGGAGTAGATGGTAACTGAGGGGGGGAACGGTGCGCCAAGCAATAGGCCATGTCAAGGGTGCACCAAAGCCCCCTCATTTACATACATAATACATCTGTTTTTACATAACACAACATAATTACAATTTGTGCTACAGGTTTGATCTATTAGCAACAGTCCCCTATGAATGCATAAATAGTAATAGCTATTTCCCAAGGGGAAAGAATTGGGCCACATAGGGCAAGTTTTCATTACCTTTCTAGCTTGCTATATTTTATTGTTTCACATGGCGGATTTTGTGTGTGATGTATGAGACTTCAGCTTTTTTTTTTTTTAATGTATATCTAATAAATTGTGAGTTTTATACAGTATCTCAGAAAATTGGTGAGTACATCCCTCACATTTTTGTAAAAATGTTATATCTTTTCATGAATTTTTGACATTTTGATACAATGTAAAGTAGTCAGTATGCAGCTTGTATAAGAGTGTAAATTTTCTGTGCCCTCTAAATAACTCAACACAATGCCATTAATGTCTGCTGGCAACAAAAGTGAGTACACCCCTAAGTGCAAATGTCCAAATTGTGCCCAATTAGTCTTTGTGTCATGTGACTCATTGGTGTTACAAGGTCTCAGGTATGAATAGGGAGCAGGTGTGTTAAATTTGGTGTTATCGATCAAACACTCTCTCACACTGGTCACTGGAAGTTCAACATGGCTCTTCATGGAAAAGAATTCTTTGAGGATCTGAAAAAAAGAATTATTGCTCTACGTAAAGATGGCCTTGGCTATAAGAAAATTGCCAACACCTTTTCAAAATAGACGTATGAGTGCTGCCAGCATTTCTGCAGAGGTTAAAGGGGTGGTGGGGGTCAGACAATAGGCTACACACTGCATCAAATTGGTCTGCATGGCTGTCGTAGCAAAAGGAAGGCTCTTATAAAGATGATGCACAAAAAAGATTGCAAACAGTTTGCTAATGGCAAGTAAGGACATGGATTACTGGTGCCATGTCCTGTGGTCTGATGAGACCAAGATAAACGTATTTATTTCCGATGGTGTCAAGCGTGTGTGGCAGCAACCAGGTGCAGAGTACAAAGACAAGTGTATCTTGCCAACAGGTTTTGGGAGTGTCATGGTTTGGGGCTGGATTAGTGCTGTCGGCTATGGGGAACTACAGTTCATTGAGGGAATCATGAATGCTAACATGTACTGTGACCTAATAAAGCAGAACATGATCCTTTCCTTTCAGAACCTGGGCCGCAGGGCAGTATTCCAACATAATTAGCCCAAACACACGTCCAAGATGACCACTGCCTTGCTAAAGAAAGTAAGGGTAAAGGCGCTGGAATGACCCAGTATGTATCCAGACCTAAACCCTATTGAGCTTCTGTGGGACGATCCTCAAATATAAGGTGGAGGAGCGCAAGGTCTCTAACATCCTCCAGCTCCATGATGTCGTCATTGAGGAGTGGAAGAGGATTCCAGTGATAATCTGTGAAGCTGTAGTGATCTCCAAGCCCAAGAGAGTTTAGGCAGTGCTTGAAAATAATAGCTAATTGGGCATAATTTAGCCATTTTCACTTAGGGGTGTACTCACTTTTGTTGCCAGCAGTTTAGACATTAATGGCTGTGTGTTGAGTTATTTAGAGAGCGCACCAAATTTACACTGTTATACAACCTGTACACTGACTACTTTACATTGTATCAAAGTGTCATATATTCAGTGTTGTCTCATGAAAAGATATAATAAAATATTTGCAGAAATGTGAGGGGTGTACTGACTTTTGTGAGATACCGTATATCTGACTATTTTTATGTGTCTGAGTAAGAATACAGACATAATTCAATAGACTAATTGTTACGACTATGTTATATGATCCTCTATATCCAACCTATACACTTTCTAGTTTGGTGATTTCTCGAACACTAACACAAATACTAGACATGTATGCAACACTACATCAACAAAAACAAAACAAAAAATGGACAAGCAGTTAATCTATATATAATTCTGTACCAGGACATTCTTCACATGCTGTTTCACAGTATAAAAAGCTCATATAGATTACCTTGAATTAGGTGAGAGCTGCTACTCCCGTCAAGGTGTCTGCTAGGGGAGTGAGTAGGTTTCGGTTCTCCTACCTGAAATAAGAGAAGTAAACCCCTCCTTGAGTGACGATATACTGAACTAACAGGCAGTGCTGGGAGAAAGGTGAGAGCTACCGTAGTTGAATGTCTGGAGGAGGAAGTCTATGTCTTTTAGTTCTAAAATGCCAAGGGCCTGATTGTGACTTGTTGCTGCAACGTGACAATGATGTCAGCTCTTGTCTTACACAACATTATTAGTGAACATGCCGTACAGTAGACTACCATCATGTGCACTGATCCACTATACTCCACTTGTGTGGATTATTTAAGGCTTTGCACGTTGTAATGTACTGTAATCTAATACACATCATCTGTACAGGCTCTGATTTTTGTTACCCAGAGACTTGAATAATCTAGTCCAGTGACATACTACATCACCAATGGTGGCAGACCATGCAACTACTAAGGAACCTGTGAGTCAGGGTGCCACGGTGCCAGCACCAAGCCCCCTTGCCCATTATTGTATGTTCAACTATATCGGTATCCTAGATGCCGATACAGTTGAAAGCAATGATGAAAGAGAGATGGAGCGATCTGCTCCTCTTCCATCATTCTCCCACTGCGTCTGAGATCTGATGTCCCAGTGCAGCATGGGCAATGACGTCACTACAACGCACCCACTTCACCAAGATGTGCAGAGCTGCAGAATGCTTTCCACAAAGACCAAAGCAGCAGGGTAACCATGCAGAGGTGAATATTTATTTTTTTTTTAAATCAGTGTGTACACTAGTGGCCATAATTCAATATGAAGGACTATGGTGTGCATTTTACTATATGGCGAACTATGGGAGAAGCATTATACTATATAGATGACTATGGAGTGCATTATACAGTACTGTATGGTGGACTATGGGGTGTAACATGGCCGCCGGTATGTATTATAGAAGTGATGTAAACCGGGATGTCCACTCTCGTACTTGTAGTGCCACAAGTCATGGTTGGGCATTCCAGGGACAGGTTTTACAGATAGGCCGGAGAGATGGTCTGGCTGTCATTTCACAAACAAAAAATCCTCCCAAATTTATATAATTATACAGTTTTATTACAAAAGTGACAAAAATACAAACACTTCCACAGTTATATGAAAATTTACCTAGTAGTAAACACACCAGACAACACAATAGAAAAATGTGTATCCCCCTTATTAATAAATATATTCCAGATATTATATTTCACTCCAACAGGGATCCATTAATTTAGGGTTTATATAATATCACTCGTTATTGAATATGGTTACTTGTAAAAAGCTGATACGGGGGACCTCTGAGATTCACAGTATAGGTCAAGCAATGGAGATTAACCCCTAGCCTATCCAATAGTCAAGAGTCATAAGTTCAAGGTCCCTATGGGCATCATAATACTGTATCCCCAATATTGCCACGGGTATAAATCCGCATATGCTTTTTAGCACCATATGAAAGAGAGGTTGCTATACTGACAACCTACGTACCCCTAATCGACCCGACGCGTTTCTCCTCCCTGCAGGAGGTTCTCCAGGGGTCGTTTAAGAACCAGATAAATAAATATAATATGATGTAGAGATGTAACACTTACCTCCGCCCATGTGCCTCATGTTGTTAAAATGATGTTGCTTTGTTTGATACATGGTCGGTGTGTGGAGGTTATGCCTTCAGGAAGGAACCTCAGAGAGGGGTTGTATATACTGACGAGGGACAGTGAGTGGAAGCTGAGATACCTTTCCTGGGATACCTTTGGAGAGAAGTGAATACGAACCTGAGCAGGCGTACCGCCAGTGAAACGGTCTAAAAACTAAAAACTGTGTTGAGGTTCCTTGAAGCCAAAAAAAGGCTTGTGTTATGTGACCAGGGCTGTGGTTTATGCGGTGTGAATAAACCAATTGCACTTTTAAATGAAAATGTTCCTGTTTTACCTCTAAGAAGCAAGCTGTTATGGTTCGGGGTTTTGTTGTGCCTTGAACCGGTCTAGTCCCAACATTGACTCCCACATTGGGGTCGGTTTACTCCGCAGCGCCACTTGGCCGTCGCTTGAGGCATCAGGTGGCTAGAGTTTTGTACCATCCGGAGCCTAAGTGCTCAAGCAGCCACACTGAGCATGTGCGTGATGTCATTGATGACAAGGCAGCCACTGACATCAGTGATGAAGTGGCAGCCGCTGATTGGTCATCATGACTTCAACAATAACGTGGCAGCCCCTGCATGGCTGCAGCCGACGTCATTACCACATGCCATGTAGTCCGGGCCAGGGTGGCGGCTATAAAAGGTCTGTAGCTCCGCCCATCGAGGGTGCCTAATGCTATCTGGGTCTGCACTGTGCTATATACGGGCTGTATACTACATGAGGGTGCCTAATGCTATCTGGGTCTGCACTGTGTTATATTGAGCCTGTGTACTACATGAGGATGCTTAATGCTATCTGGGTCTGCACTGTGCTATATGCGGGCTGTATACTACATGAGGGAGCCTAATGCTATCTGGGTCTGCACTGTGCTATATACGGGCTGTATACTACATGAAGGTGCCTAATGCGATCTGGGTCTGTACTGTGCTATATGTGGCTGTATACTACATGAAGGTGCCTAATGCTATCTGGGCCTGCACTATGTTATACAGGGGCTGTGCACTACATGAAGGTGCCTAATGCTATCTGGGCCTGCATTGTGCTATATACGGGCTGTGCACTGCATGAGGGTGTCTAATGCTATATGGGGCTGTATACTACATGACAGTGCCTAACACTATCTTGGTCTGTACTGTGCTATATGGGGCTGTATAATACATGAAGGTGCCTAATGCTATCTGGGTCTGCACTGTGTTATATAGGTGCTGTGCACTACATGAGGGGGACTAATGCTATCTGGGTCTGTACTGTGCTATATGAGGCTGTATACTACATGAAGGTGCCTAATGCTATCTGGGTCTGCGTTGTGCTATATAGGGGCTGTATACTACATAAGGGTGCCTATTGCTATATGGGTCTGCATTATACTATATGGGGACTGCTTAATGTTATATGGGGGATGCATAGTGCCATATGGGATCTGCATAGTGCCATATGGGGGCTGCATAATGCCATATGGGGGCTGCATAATGCCATATGGGGGCTGCATAATGTCATATGGGGGCTGCATAATACCATATGGGGGCTGCATAATGCTACATGGGGGCTACATAGAACTATATGGAGGACTATGGGGGCTTCATAACACTATATGGAGGAATATGGGGGCTGCATACTACTATACCCCCAGAGTTCTATGTCCCCTCCATCCCGGTGCTGTATAGCCCCTCAGAGCTGTATGTCCCCCACCCCAGAGCTGTATACCCCCAAGGCTGCATGTAACCCCCCCACCTCAGAGCTGTATGTCCCCCCACCCCAGAGCCACTGCCCCCCCTCTAGAGCTGTATGCCCCCTATTGCTGTATACCCCTTTCCTCAGTAATATGTATGCCCCCCAGTAATGTGTATGTCCCCAGCTTCTCTTGTGATGTATTTACAGCAGTGTTAGTGTTCTCTATGTGCGGCCACGTCTGTTAGTGACTGCCACCAATCAGTGGATGGAGACATGAGGGGAGGTGTTGCCGGCTTCCCAATATTAAAAATATCTATAATGTTTCTGTGTGTGCATGTGTGATGTGTATCTATGTACTGTATGTCAGTATAAATGACTGTGTCTAGATTTATGTCTGTTTGTGTTTTTGTGAATTTCTTTTTAAATATATATTTGTACGTATGCCTGTATGTGTATGTATCTGTGCATGTCTATGTGTGGATAGGGCCAACTGAGACTCTTTCGCCAGAGCCCACAAAAACCTGGAGACGGCCCTGCATGGCAGCCAGGAAACTTCGAAGCCTAGGGTCCATAGGAAAGGCTACTCTAGGTGAGAGCAAGCCCTCTTTCTGTCCTTATCCAAATCTGTGACCATGTCATGTGACAGCACCTGATTCAGAGTTGGCCTATCTGAACTCTGGTTCCACTGGTAACTTCATAAAATAGGCCATTGTGGATCTGTATCAGATTCCCAGTCAACGGCTTCAGGCTCCCATAGTAGTGTTGTCTGTGGATGGAAACCCCCTGTTCGAGGCTATACTGTTCGTTACCAAGCAGGTCGAGCTCCGGGTGGGAATGCTGCACATGGAGAAGATAATTTTCTACGTGCTTCCAGGACTGTTGCACCCATTGCTACTGGGTCTACCGTGTCTTTAGATGTACAGTCATATGAAAAAGTTTGGGCACCCCTATTAATGTTAACCTTTTTTCTTTATAACAATTTGGATTTTTGAAACAGCTATTTCAGTTTCATATATCTAATAACTGATGGACTGAGTAATATTTCTGGATTGAAATGAGGTTTATTGTACTAACAGAAAATGTGCAATCCGCATTTAAACATAATTTGACCGCAAAAGTATGGGCACCCTTATCAATTTCTTGATTTGAACACTCCTAACTACTTTTTACTGACTTACTAAAGCACTAAATTGGTTTTGTAACCTCATTGAGCTTTGAACTTCATAGGCAGGTGTATCCAATCATGAGGAAAGGTATTTAAGGTGGCCACTTGCAAGTTGTTCTGCTATTTGAATCTCCTATGGAGAGTGGCATCATGGGCTCCTCAAAACAACTCTCAAATGATCTAAAAACAAAGATTATTCAACATAGTTGTTCAGGGGAAGGATACAAAAAGTTGTCTCAGAGATTTAAACTGTCAGTTTCCACTGTGAGGAACATAGTAAGGAAATGGAAGAACACAGGTACAGTTCTTGTTAAGCCCAGAAGTGGCAGGCCAAGAAAAATATCAGAAAGGCAGAGAAGAATGGTGAGAACAGTCAAGGACAATCCACAGACCACCTCCAAAGACCTGCAGCTTCATCTTGCTGCAGATGGTGTCAATGTGCATCGGTCAACAATACAGCGCACGTTGCACAAGGAGAAGCTGTATGGGAGAGTGATGCGAAGGAAGCCGTTTCTGCAAGCACGCCACAAACAGAGTCGCCTGAGGTATTCAAAAGCACATTTGGACAAGCCAGTTACATTTTGGAAGAAGGTCCTGTGGACTGATGAAACAAAGATTGAGTTGTTTGGTCATACAAAAAGGCGTTATGCATGGAGGCAAAAAAACACGGCATTCCAAGAAAAGTACTTGCTACCCACAGTATAATTTGGTGGAGGTTCCATCATGCTTTGGGGATGTGTGGCCAATGCCGGCATCGGGAATCTTGTTAAAGTTGAGGGTCGCATGGATTCAACTCAGTATCAGCAGATTCTTGACAATAATGTGCAAGAATCAGTGACGAAGTTGAAGTTCCGCAGGGGATGGATATTTCAGCAAGACAATGATCCAAAACACCGCTCCAAATCTACTCAGGCATTCATGCAGAGGAACAATTACAATGTTCTGGAATGGCCATCCCAATCCCCAGACCTGAATATCATTGAAAATCTGTGGGATGATTTGAAGCGTGCTGTCCATACTCGGCGACCATCAAACTTACCTGAACTGGAATTGTTTTGTAAACAGGAATGGTCAAATATACCTCCATCCAGGATCCAGGAACTCATTAAAAGCTACAGGAAGCGACTAGAGGCTGTGATTTTTTTTTTTAAATCAGATCTTTTTTATTAAACAACTAAGAATCAATACAGAGAAAATATATTGCATCTTATATAACTAGTAAAAGCGTACATTGAAAAAACATATGTTGTCTATAAATCAGGTTCTTCCTCTGTATATAAAAAAAAAAAAAAAAGAAAAAAGGATTCTTAGATCAATTATATAAATTGAGCCTACAAACAACCTGGCTCCACAGATAAACAAAAGTTTAAATTATGCAATAATACCTCAGTCTAATAGAAAAGTCTCCTCCATCAGCCGCGTCGCTCCACATCATATTTCCATACCCGCTTGCCTCTCTCTCCCAGTTTAGTCATCAATCGCACCCTTCCGGCCCCTCCCACAGCACTGCTCAAAGTCCACTCCGCCACGTAAAACACTAGTTTTAACTTTTACTCTCCAAACGTTCCATTCACTGCAAGCACAACAGTAACTGGTCCAACATTGCATCCTGCACTAGTGCCCCAGAGGGGAGACCAGGCGACTCCATCCATGGCTGCCAGATTTTTTAAAACTTTCTCAGTGTTTTTCTCTTTAAATAAACTCCCCTTGCCAATCTAATGACGTTATTTAATTTATTTTTAAGCTCCGATAACGTTGGTGGTAGAGGCTCTAACCAATGGTATGCCAGTATCTTCGTTGCTTGATACAGGATACCTGCTATTCCCAGGGCTGTTGGAGAGTCCGGGTCTACCTCCAACAGACTCAACAAACATAAACGAGGTGACGGCTGTATTGTGATATGATATATTTGGTCTACGAGTCCCAGGGTTTGTTTCCAGAAATCACCAATGTGTCCACACTCCCACATAACATGCATCAAATGGGCATCATCCTGTCCACACCTAACACATTGTGCATTTGGTCTAAGGCGGGCTTTGCACGTTGTGACATCACAAGCCGATGCTGCGATGTTGCACGCGATAGTCCCCGCCCCCGTCGCAGCAGCGATATCTTGTGATTCCTGGCGTAGCGAACATTATCGCTACGCCAGCTTCACATGCACTCACCTGTCCTGCGACGTCGCTCTGGCCGGCGTCCCGCCTCCTTCCTAAGGGGGCGGGTCGGACAACATCAGAGCGACGTCACACGGCAGGCGGCCAATCAAAGCGGAGGGGCGGAGATGAGTAGGATGTAAACATCCCGCCCACCTTCTTCCTTCCGTATAGCCATCGGCGGCAGGTAAGGTGATGTTCCTCGCTCCTGCGGCTTCATACACAGCTATGTGTGCTGCCGCGGGAACGAGGAACAACATCGTACCTGTCACGGCAGCGTAATTTTGAAAAAGTGGGAGCCTACACCAATGATACGATAACGACGCTTTTGCGCTCGTTAATCGTATCATCTAGGATTTACACACTACGATGTCGAAAGTGACGCAGGATGTGCGTCACTTTCGATTTGACCCCACCGACATCGCACGTGCGATGTTGCAACGTGCAAAGCCGCCCTAAGTCCCATCCTGAATGATAGGCTGGGAGTTTTATATACCCTGAGGATGAGATATATTTGGGAAAGCCTTTGGCACTCAGAGACCGCCAGTTTAGGGACCTGTTCTAGAATGTCAGACCACTGGTCTTCCATCAGGGGACCAACGTCCCGTTCCCATTTACTTTTAACAGTCAGTGGGTATGTCTCCAGATGGGCATGTAGTAATCTTTTGTATAGTTCAGAAATAAGAAATTAGAGGACTCAGATGTAAGTAGCATATGTAATGTTTGATTATGTGTCACTGTCACCGGATTTGTCGTCCCCTGTCTTTCCAGTGCGTGCCTCAGCTGTAAATACTGATAAAAGAAGACATGCGGAAGGTGAAACTCCGTTCTCAATTGCTCAAAACTCTTAAGAATATTATTTTGTAGTACTTGTGACACTAAATGGATCTTTTTATCTTCCCATCCTCTGAACCCCACTAATTTTTTAATTTCTGGCAAATCCGGGTTCCGCCACAGTGGCCAGAACTCCGTAGGCCCATTTATCCTCAAAAGAAACTTACCTCTGTCCCATACCCGAAATATCATAGCTAACGTGGGATATCATGCCCCATTTATCTGTCTTTAGCCTGCTTTACAAGTTGCAATTTGTTGTGCAATCACGTTTGCGATGTGACACGCCCAGATCGCATATGTGATCTAATGAGATCACACGTAGGTCATTCATTTGCTGTCACACGTGCGTTAGTAGTCTATGTTAAATTGATCAATTTTGTGTGCGATCCTTTAGATCATGTGTTCTGTGACGTATGCATTGGGCACCCTTTTTTTTTTTTTATTTATTGACTTGCCAAGCGTGTGTAATGTGTAGGGATGCGTTTTTACTATGTCATCTGCCATTCAGCTCTGCTACATGGCCGCTAACAACAGACACAGACAGCCATGTAGCAGAGCTGAATGGCCACTGACAGCAGACACAGAAAGAGCCACACGATCAGAATGAACTCGGGTTAACTTCACCCAACTTCATTGTCATGCTGCGGCTCTGTCTATGTCGCGTCCTGATTAGCGGTCACCAGTGAAGGATTCACCGGTGACCGCTAAACTCCTGAGTAACTGAATTGAGCACCCCTCTCTCATATACTCACCGATCCCCAATCTCCGGTGCGGCGCTGCACGGCATTCACACTGCTCCGGCGGCTTTTACTATTTTGAAAAAGCCGGCCGCTCATTAAACAATCTCGTATTCCCTGCTTTCCCCGCCCACCGGCGCCTATGATTGGTTGCAGTGAGACACGCCCCCATGCTGAGTGACAGGTGTCTCACTGCACCCAATCACAGCAGCCGGTGGGCGTGTCTATACTGTGCAGTGAAATAAATAATTAAATAATTAAAAAAAACGGCGTGCGGTCCCCCCCAATTTTAAAACCAGCCAGATAAAGCCATACGGCTGAAGGCTGGTATTCTCAGGATGGGAAGCTCCACGTTATGGGGCGTCCCCCAGCCTAACAATATCAGTCAGCAGCCGCCCAGAATTGCCGCATACATTAGATGCGACAGTTCTGGGACTGTACCCGGCTCTTCCCGATTTGTCCTGGTGCGTTGGCAATCAGGGTAATAAGGAGTTAATGGCAGCCCATAGCTGCCACTAAATCCTAGATTAATCATTGCAGGCGTCTCCCCGAGATACCTTCCATGATTAATCTGTAAGTTACAGTAAATAAACACACATGCCCGAAAAAAATCCTTTATTAGAAATAAAAAACACAAACATATACCCTAGTTCAGCACTTTATTAAGCCCGAAAAAGCCCTGCATGTCCGGCGTAATCCAGGATGGTCCAGCGTCGCTTCCAGCTCTGCTGCATGGAGGTGACCGGAGCTGCAGAAAACACAGCCGCTCCTGTGCAACAGGGGTTCCAGATTTAGCACCTGGAAATCCTTCGGATTTGGGCTAACAGTTACTCCCAGATACTTAAACTCTCGGACCACAGGAACCGGTATCTCCAAGTCCGAGAAATCCACCGGGAGAGGGTCTATCAGCATTAAAGCCGATTTGGACCAATTAATCCGAAGGCCAGACCTCCGCCCAAATTCTTGAATGATATCCATTGCCGGCAAAATCGAGGAATGTACCCTGTCTAAATATAAAAGTAGGTCATCCGTATATAATGATATTTTCCGCTCCACTGCTCCACACCTAAATCCCGTTATCTCCCTGGACGTCCGTATTGCAACTGCCAATGGCTCCACTGCAGTAGCAAATAGCAAGGGCGAGGGCGGGCACCCCTGTCTAGTACCTCTTCCGAGAGGAAAAGACTCAGAGACCCTGCCATTAGCCCTAACCTTCGCCACCGGTGAGTCATATAGCAGCTTCACCCAATTTATAAATCTGTGTCCAAAACCCAGTTTCCGAAGTACCGTCCACAAATACCCTCATTCTAAGCTATCGAACGCCTTAGCGGCATCTAAGGACAAAATTGCCCTTTCCCCTGGCTTGTCAGAACTATGCTGAATCCCTAAGTATAATTTTCTAAGATTCATAGATGTGGCTCTACATAGAATAAATCCTGATGGATCATTTTGTATAATAGATGAGATGACTCGGGACATCCTATTTGCGAGCACCTGGGCCAGTAATTTAACGTCTGTTGGTAGTAGAGAGATTGGGCGGTATGAATCCGGGATCTCTGGATCTTTTCCAGGTTTTAATATTAATACTATTAAAGCTTCCCTCATAGAAGGCGGGATGACCCTCTGCCTTTCAGCCTCTTCAAATACTTTAAGTAGTTTAGGTAGTAGTAAGGGTGCATAAGTTTTATAAAAGGCAGGCCATCCGTTCCCGGAGCTTTTTCATTTTGCGTCTGGCCAAGCGCTTCCTCTAATTCTTCCAACAGGATGTCTCGATCCAACAAATCCCTTTCTTCAGAGGCTATTTTTGCAAAAGGAGGATGTACAAAATATTAATGTCACTTATGTTGAGGGGCAACTTTTGCAACGGTCAAATTATGTTTAAATGCGGATTGTACATTTTCTGTTAGTACAATAAACCTCATTTCAATCCAGAAATATTACTCAATCCATCAGTTATTAGATATATGAAACTGAAATAACTGTTGCAAAAACCCAAATTGTTATAAAGAAAAAAGGTTAACATTAATAGGGGTGCCCAAACTTTTTCATATGACTGTATGAGCCCGTCTTGGACTGGAGATCAGGAGCTGAGCTCAGATAGAGTCAGTCCTGCCACACACAATATCACACTCCAGTTCATCCTGTCCGACTGCCAGTGATGCCCTCAAGTCTTCCAGGCCTGTCATCTGCCTACTGGTCCAAACGTCTTCAACAAGATGGAAGTTGAGTCTCTTCCACCACATAGGATGTGTGATTGCGCCATCGACTTAAGAATGCTTTACACGCTGCGACATCGCTAGCGATGTCGAGCAAGATAGCACCCGCCCCCGTCGTTCGTGCGACATTTGGTGCTCGCTGCCGTAGCGAACATTATCGTTACGGCAGCGTCACACGCACATACCTTGTTATCGACGTCGCTGTGACCGCCGAACAATCCCTCCCTTAAGGGGGAAGTGCGTTCGGCGTCATAGCGACGTCACTGCGGCGTCACTAAGCGGCCGGCCAATAGAAGCGGAGGGGCGGAGATGAGCGGAACGTAACATCCCACCCACCTCCTTCCTTCCTCATTGCCGGTGGACGCAAGTAAGGAGATGTTCGTTGTTCCTGCGGTGTCACGCACAGCGATGTGTGGTGCCGCAGGAACGACGAACAACATCGTACTTGTGGCAGCAACGATATTAAGGAAAGGAGCGACGTGTCAACGATCACCGTTTTTGAACGATTTTACGGTCATTGATCGTTGCTCCTTGGTATCACACGATGCGATGTCGCTACCAGCGCCGGATGTGCGTCACCAACGACGTGACCCCGACGATATATCGGTAGCGATGTTGCAGCGTGTAAAGCACCGTTTACTCCCTAGTTGTTTACTTCCTCCCAGCCGAATTTACCCTGTGTCTCAGGCAGTGATCCAAGCCATGTCCAAGTACATCAAGGAGAATCTGACAGAGGGATTTATCCAGAAGTCCTCCTCACCGGCTGGGCCAGATTTTTCTTTGCAAAGAAAAAGGATGGTTCCCTTCAGCCATGTATTGATTATAGAGGTCTCAACTAAATCACGGTCAAGAATAAATATCTGCTGCCGCTTATACCGGAATTGTTCGACCGTGTCCGAGGTTCCGAGTTCTTCTCAAAGCTTAATTTCCGTGCATAAAACTTTGTCCAGATACAGTCGGATGACAAATGGAAGATTGCCTTTAATATCTGTGACAGCCACAATGAGTATTGGGCAATGCTATTCAGGCTCAGCAATGCTCTGGCGGTTTTCCAGTAATTCGTCAACGATATTTTCCAAGACCTGGTCTACTCATGCGTGGTCGTATACCTGGACAATATTCTTGTGTTGTCTCCCAATCTGCCTACACAAAGGAGGAATATTTGTCAGGTTCCACAGACTAAAGAAGAATCATTTATACACCAAATTAGAGTAGCTTCGCTTATAAAAGTCTTCCCTGCCTTTTCTGGACTACATAATCTCTGACACCGGCTTGAAGATGCATCCGGAGGAGGTGTCGGTGGTTATGAAGTGGCCCATCATGACAGAGTAAAGGCTATTCAGTGGTTACTCGGTTTTGCCGATTATTACCGCTAATTCATCCCACAATTTTCATCCGAGATTCTTCCCATCACGGCCGTGACCCGCAAGAGTTCGAATGATAAGATGTGGACTTCTGAAGCAAAGAGTGGGTTTATTGCCCTCAAGCAGGCCTTCTCTTCAGCTCTGGTGCTGCATACACTGGAGATTAACAGGCAGTTCTTCCTGGAAGTGGAAGCTTCGACTCCAAAAACATACTTATAGGGAACCTAGATTGTGAGCCCCAAATGGGGACAGTGTTGCCATTGTATGTTAAGCGCTTTAGAATTAACAGCGCTATATAAATGAATAAATTATTATTAATTATTATTATTATTGTCTTCCAGGGCCGGTGTGGTCCCCACGCAGGACTCTGCTCCCGGTAACATAGTCACCTGTGGTTTCTTTTCCAGGGCCTTCTCTGCTCCTGACACAACTACTACTTCTGAAAACTGTTGGTGAGAAAGATGGCTCTGGAGGAGGGGCGACACATACTAGAAGGGGCGGTGCATCCAGTCGTCATCTATACTGACCACAAAAACTTGGCTTGTGTGCAGTCGTTGAAAGGCTACATCTTCGCTAAGCCCAATGGTCACTGGCTTTGACATTGTTTTACATTTCAGTCTGGTATTAAAGAAAGTCAAGGCAGATACACTTTCCAGATCTTTTCTGTTGGCCGTTCAGGAGAAAGAGCCTCAACACATTATTGAGCCCTCCAAGATGCTGCTCATAGTAGCTCTGGTAAGCGCTTCTTGGATTCCACACAGAAAGACGTTTGTTGATAGGAACTGTATGTTGCAATGGGGTCACTCATCTAAGCTGGCCGGTCATGCCGCACAAAAGAAAACAACTCTGCTAATATTGGGGCACTACTGGTGGCCAATGCTGTGTAACGACATTGTGGAGTTTCTTTTGGCCTGTCTCTCTTTGCTCACAATAAGACCCCAAAGAAGCTTCCCACTGGGTGACTACTTCCCTTACTGGTGCCGTCCACACCTTGGCAGCACAGATCAATGGACTGCTGAGGTCTTCTGATTGCACAATCATCTGGATAGTAATGGACAGGTTCTCTAATATGGTCCATTTCACTCCACTGTCCAGCCTGCCTTCTACGCCAATGCTCACTGAGTACTTCATCCAACACATTTTGGCACAGCCTACCTCTCCACATTGTGTATGACAGAGGCATCCAGTTCACATCTCGGCTCTGGAGGGCTACCTATAAGTTGCTGAATGTCACCTTGGACTTTTCGTCAGGGTACCATCTGCAGTCCAACGGCCAAGTGGAACGGGTCAACCTGAGCTTGCAGCACTTAGTCAACGAACACCACAGCAATTGGGTCAAGCTTCTTTCACGGGTGAAATTCTCATACAATATTCACGTGAGTCATCCACTAACTCTCCGTTCCCCATAGTGTATGGGCAGCAGCTGAAAACCCCGTTCCCTGTTGCTTTCACCTCCGCAGATGCTGATGTTTTCGTCATGAGTTACTCCGAAATCTGGGCAGAGACCAAGTCCTCCCTGGAGGCTGTTCTTACAACTGCCGTACCCACTGCTGCATCTATCCTTACTGGTCACACCTGCTGTACCTGCTGCATGTATCCTTACCGGCCGTGCCTGCTGTACACTCCGTATCTGCTCCATCTATCCATACTTGCCGTGTCTGCTGCATCAGACAAGCAGCTGCACGAACTTATATCAGAGACTGTTAGTGTCCGTACCCCGACCCCTAGGGCCAACTGTCACAGTACCAAGTCTCCCCAAGTGGCACCTGGTGGCTACCAGCAGCCAAGCCCAACATCCTTATCAGAAGCTCTGGTAAATACCCAGTGTGCGCTTAGTCATACCCCTCAGGTGAACCAGTTCTGTAGCCCAGTGGGATCACTCCCTCTCGCATCCGCAAGCATAACAGCATTATACTATATGGAGGACTTTGGGGGATGCATTATACTATATGGAGGACTATGGGTACTGCATTGTATTATATGGAGGACAATGAGGTGCATTATACTGTATGGAGGACTATACGGAGTTCATTATGCTATATGGAGGACTATGGGGAATGCATTATGCTATATGGAGGACTATGGGGATGTTCATTATACAGTATGGAGGGCTATGGGGGGTCCATTATACTATATAAAGGGCAATGGTGTGTGCATTTTTCCATATGAAAGACTGTGGGGTGCATTATACTATATCGAAAACTATGGAGGTTGCATTAAACTATATGGAGGACTATGGGGGGGTACATTATACTACATGGAAGGCAATGTGGGGCCAATTATGCTGTATGGAGAACTATGAGAGATGTATTACACAATATGTAGGACTATGTGGGGCCCACTATACTATATGGAAGACCACATTTTTTATACAATATAGAGAACAACGAGGGGCCCATTATACTATATGGATTACTAAGGGGTGCATTATACAATATGGAGGACTGTTATGAACTGGTAACCATGGACGATCACAAAAAATCCCATTAATCAGGAAAAAACAAAACCACAATAGTTGGAAACTAAGCTGACCGCAATCCCCTATCAGACAACGCTAGAAGTAGCAGTGGGATGTTCCTAACATACCTAAACACCTCGTCACTGCCTGAGAAACTTGCTACACCTCAAAGAAAGAAATGAGGAACCGTAACTTGCCTCAGAGCAGTCCCCAAAGAAATAGCAAGCCCCCAACATGCAACGACGGTGATGTGAGAAAACACAATACATAGATAGAAAATATAGATCAACAAAGGTGAGGCCCGACTTACTAGATAGAACAGGACAGGCCAGATAACTGATTGCGGCCCTGAAAAAAATACCAAACTCCTGATAAATAAAAATCCTAAGACCACACGGTCTCTCCCCCACTATATCAGGTAGTCTTGTGCCAGACATTTTAAACAGAACTGCAGATATAATGGAAAGAAACAAAATCACAGAACAAATAATATTGTAACGTGCAAATAATCCAAACATGAACAGGGAGCAAGCTTCCTTTCTTGCTGGAGGAACTGCCCAACTTACAAAAGCAGAGACAGATCCTCACAAACAAGAAACCAAAACACAGAACAAAATGGAATAAGCAGAAACACCCTTAAGTGCATTTCCAGCAATTAAGCACAGAAACTAGTAAACTTATCTGGAGTAGATTCAAACACAGAATAAATTTGAGAAACTGAAGGGAAAACTGCCAGCCATCTTCAGAAGCAGCAGGAAACAGCGGTCACCGGCGGACGCCAGGCAGAAACTGCTCTCCTAAATACACTAGGCTGATCTGCAATAAGACTTCCTGGATTCCTAATTAATTCCATCACCTGTTTGAGTCACAGATTCAGACTCAGCTTCATTATCATTTCTGGCCACCAGAGGGAGATACACACCAGCACCCACTCGGATGACATTCACAACAGAGGACTATGTTGGAACATTATACTATATGGAGGACTATGGGGGTGCATTATAATACTTAGAAGCATATATGGGAGCCATTATACTATATTGAAGGCCATTATAATATTTGAAGGGCTATATGGAGGCCATAATACTATTTGGAGGGCTACGTGGGGGGGAGCCTTTATACTTTATGGTGGACTATTTATAATATATGCAAGCAATTATACAGTGAAAAGGTTTGTATGGCATGCATCATACTGTGCCAAAGCCATTATGCTGTTTGGAGGGCTAGTAGAGACCATTATACAGTGTGAAAGTGTAGGGATCAGAGTTGGGCATCATAATTGTTGGGACCACCATACTTTGTCGGGGGAGTTGAATGGGGTTACAATAGGGTCATCATACCATGCTTGTGAGGGGACTGTGGAGGAATTCACAGTGGGTGTATCATACAATGTTTGGGGACACTTTTGTTGTTACCATACTATATAAGTGCAATGACAGAGGAATCTAGGGGCTTAAATAGGAGGAAAGTAACTTTCTAAGGGATGTAAAGTTGTAACATATGCTCTACTGTGACCCCACCGAAGATGACTTTGGGTGCACAGATGCCATCCAGCATGAGATCCCTTCGGGAAATACGGCTCCAGCACGGGAGAGGCATCATCAAATTTTCCTGATATACCAGGAAGTGAAGGATATGCTGGCACAAATATTACAGAATTGACTGATATGAGAAAGCCAGAGCCCCTGGACTGCACATATTGTGTTGGTCAAGAATAAGGATGAGACTTTGACGTTTTGTGTGGACTATCAATGACTAAATGCCTGCATGGTTTGAGACTCTAAAGGCCCTGTCACACACAGAGATAAATCTTTGGCAGATCTGTGGTTGCAGTGAAATCATGGACATATTGTTCCATTTGTACACAGCCACAAACCTGGCACTGATTGTCCACAATTTCACTGCAACCACAGATCTACCGCAGATTTATCTCTGTGAGTGACAGGGCCTTAACGCTTTGCCAAGGATAGAAAAATCCCTGTCGGCATTTGAGAAAGCCAAATACTTTTCTCTGGATTTGGCCAATGGCTAATGGCAAATCCCCATGGCTGAGTGTGAGTGGCCGAAGACGGCATTCATCCTCCCTGAGACCGTTTGGATTTAAAGTGAATGTATCACGTGTAAAAACACTATTAACCTGAGCAATTGATACCTACCCGGCGCCTGCATATTGAACCCCGCTGTGGGGAGGAAATTAACTTTATTCCCCCATCAGCGTTCATGTTCCACTCACTGGGGTAACGTCGGTGCGGGTTCAGTCACCGCTTTGTGTATGCAGACCGGTGGCTGTATCTACGCCCCCTACAATAACTTACAGCTGCTCAGCATTAGGCCTCTTTCACACATCCGTGTTTCAGGTACGTGTGACATCAGTTTTTTCATGGATGCCACACGTACCCATGTAATTCTATGGGCAAACACACGTCTGTGTTTTCACACGCAGACATGTCCATTTTTTCTCTGGCAGCACGGGTGTCACACGGCCCGCACATTGATGTGATTCGTGTGACATCAGTGTGACGCATACCGAACAAAACATGTGTCTTTGTAATAAAAAGATTTTCTATTCTCACCTGTCTCCAACAATGCGGTCTTCAGCGCTGCTGTCTCCTGCTTCAGGGCCGGCTCATTATGCTCATGCATATTCACTGCACCTTGGACCTGAAAGCAACAGCATCGCCGGGGACAGCATCACCGGAGACAGGTGAGTATCCAGCAAGCAGTGTGTGTGTGTGCAGTGACATTAGGATGTCATTGGAGTATGCAATCACTTGAATGACCTCCTGATAACACCCCTGCCACCGCGGGTGTTGCAACAGTGACTTCACGGGTTCATCAAAGTTCATTGGGAACTCTGATGAACCCGAGACGTTACTGCCGTGACACGTGGGGTGTCGTCAGAAGGTTATCCGAGTTCATTGGATACTCTGATGAACCCGTGACGTCACTGCCGTGGTCATACACACACACACACACTACTCAGGGTGCCCCTGCGGTGACCTGGGCTCACCTTATGAGGTCCAGGTCACCGTAGGGAAGTGCACACACAGCAATGTGTGTGTGTGCCTGCAGGGGCTGCTCCCACAATCAATGGGGAAAATTTGGTTCTCCATTGAATGTGCCAGTGAGTATGGGATCGACATGGGCCCTCCCTAATTGGATACCGACGGACCAGGATTAGGGCTTTAACAGGGAAATAAATTGGAAAAAAGGGTGTCTCTTGTCTTTATTTATTGAATAATTTTCTCTTTTCATGTCTTTTTCGATTCACTTTTGGGGAACGTCGTGGCACCTCGCAATGGATTACGGCAGACATTTTGTATTTTTATTTATTTAAAAAATAAATAAATAAAAAATAACAAACAAATAAATTGGTGAACAATGACTAGAGTCGGGGTTTTTTTTGTTCAAAGAAACTTTTTTATTCTCCTTTCAACTACTGGATTAGTAATGGGGGTGTCTGCTAGATGGCACCCATTACCAAACCAAGACTTGATGCCAGCTGGAGCTGGCATCAACCCCACAAATATTACCCCATTTTGCCACTGCACTAGGGCAATGGGAAGAGCCGAAGCCAGCACCAGACTTGGCGCATCTAATGGATGCGTCACTTCTGGGGCAGCTGCAGGCTGCTATTGTTAGGCTGGAAAGGGACAAATAACCATTGCTCTTCCCAATGTAATGGAAATGTATGATTGGCCAGTTTGGGGGGAAGGGGGTGGGTCTCACTACATCCAAAAACATTGTTTTTATCCCCAATGAGAGCCATTCAGAGGACAGTGGAGAGCATGTTCGCCAATCATTAGTAATCTCAAGCAATTTTATGTCCTTTTAATTACGGATCACACAGAATGGCATCGCCGGTCATAGGTAGTATATGGGCAGGTAGCTATTTTAATTGTTCATGTGTCTCAGCAGTAATGTGGGGCTTAAAGACATGTGGTGGTTTCTACCAGACTGTTGAAGAAGGAGATCAGCAAAGCATGTGCATGAGTCACTCCAGCATGGAGTGTGAGCAGGAAGGCGAGTTTGATCCCTAGTAAGTGGGTGCTGGAATGACAAGAAACCGAAGGTGGTACGCCACATTGTAAGACTAGTGTATGTAGTCGAAAAAGGGGTGAGTTCAGAGTGGTGCCCTCAAAGTGTATAATTGGGGGTATTTGTGGTGGGATTAGGGGGTGTCTAATGGGATGGTGGGATTGTGGGAGTGTATAATGAAAGATGGTGTTTGTTGCTGAATTTGGGGGTGTATAGTGAGGGCATGTATGTCGTGGATTTGGGGGTCTCTAGAGTTAGGTGGGTCTGTGGGGGGATTTGTATAGTGAAGTGGTGGGGTTCTGTGCGGGGATTTGTACAGTGTATAAAGTGGTGGGGTTCTGTAGGATAAGTTGCATAGTGCAGAGTGGGAGTCTTGGTAATGTCTAAGAAGGGTTTAGCGACTGTACTGTATAAAAGGGGGTTTCTGCAGCGAGAAGTTCTGCAATAAAGTACAAAGACCACTACGCAAATCCTCAATTATACATGCCACAAAATCCACCACCCCTCATTATACACCCCCTAAATACCAGATATGCCACCTGATTATACAGCCAAAAGTCCCATCAGGAACCCAAATTATACATGCTGCAAAACCCACCATCCCTCATTATACACCCCCTAAATACCAGACATGCCACTTCATTATACACCCGCCAATTATACATCCTCAAAACCCACCACCCCTCATTATACACCCCCTAAATACCAGACATGCCACTTCATTATACACCCGCCAATTATACATCCTCAAAACCCACCACCCCTCATTATACACCCCCTAAATACCAGACATGCCACTTCATTATACACCCGCCAATTATACATCCTCAAAACCCACCACCCCTCATTATACACCCCCTAAATACCAGACATGCCACTTCATTATACAGACCCCAATTCCCATCAGGAACCCAAATTATACATCCCACAAAACCCATCACCCCTTATTATACACCCTCTAAATACCAGACAGCTCACCTCATTATACACCCCTAAGACACCCCAATTATACAACCCCAAAACCCACCAGCCCTCTTTATACACCCCTAAATACCTGATATCCCTCATCACTATACAGAGCAAAATCCCACCAAGTACCCCAATTGTATACTATATATATATATTGTATAAATTTTTTTTATAATAAGTACAGTTTGGAATGTTTAGTGCTGAAGTGCACAATTGGTGCTGGCTTTTTGTTTTTTCTTCAAGTACCCCAATTGTATACTCCCCCAAAACCCACCACTCATTATACACCCCCTAAATACCAGACATCCCACTTCATTATACACCCACAAGTCTCATCAGACACTCCAATTATACATCTCCCCAAACCCCACCACCCCGCATTATACAGCTTATAAATACCAAATATCCCACCTCATTATAAAGCACCACCCAAATCCTACCACAGACCTCCCCTTATCATAAATCCCTCTGTATGCACCCTCCCCCCATATAGACTCTCTGTTACGGTTGCTGTGGCACTTGCGACTATGTTTGGATTTCTTGCTACTGCACATGTGCAAGCGCTGGAGACTAAGTCCTATCTTGGAGCCATTGCACATGTGCGGGTGACATCATCGCTGACACGAGGTCACATGTCTCTGACACCTTCTAAGCTGATTGGCCGCTGGTCATGTGCTTGTGACACATGGTCACATGTCTCTGACACCTTCTATGCCGATTGGTCGCTGGTCATGTGCTTGTGACGCTTTGCTCGGTGATAGGCCAGCGTGACGTCATTGCTGTCGTTCTGGCAGCGGATTGGCTCTGGTGTCCTCCATCTTGGATGAGGCACAGAGTCTATATAAGACCCTGACGCACGCCGCCCGGCGCTCAGTCCTCTTGGTTCATGCATGAGAGTAGACGCTCTGTGCACGGCCCTCTAGGCATCTCTCTGTCTATGTTAGGTGAGCGCTACCGGCAGGGTAGCGTTCTTATACCTTACAGCTTCGGCTGCGGTCCGTATCCTTACATCTTAGTGGAGCGGACATAGGCAGGTGCCTGAGGCACATGGTCCGGCTGGGCCTTGTGATTCTACTCGTAGGTGGACGTTCCTTATACTGCGTCTGGCAGTTGTTCGTATCCTCGCACACTAGGGGAGCGAACAGAGGTAGGAGCTTTGTGCGGCTTATGCTGCTGTCCGTCTCTTTTGCACCACTAGAAGAGCGGACCTAGGCAGGTGCCATATCTAGTGGTTCGTGTCCTCGCACACTAGTGGAGCGAACGCAGGTAGGAGCTTTGTGTGGCTTATGCTGCTGTCCGTCTCTTTTGCACCACTAGTGGAGTGGACCCAGGCAGGTGCCATATCTAGTGGTTCGTGTCCTCGCACACTAGTGGAGCGAACATAGGTAGGAGCTTTGTGCGGCTTATGCTGCTGTCCGTCTCCTGGCACCGCTAGAGGAATGTGTGAAGATGTAATTTACCCTCTCACTGTATATGCTGTACAGATTCCTATTTCAAGCTGGGTTCATTGTCTTATTTGAACTACTTCTGTGTACATTTCTATTGTTGTAGGTAATCACCCCCCTAAAATGCAAGGTTATATCCTCTTGAGGCACTTCCATCCCTGGGAGTAGGGGGAGGTGGGCCTAGAGTCCAACTAGTGTAAACTCTGCTTACCTGGGAGATTCAGGCAGAGTGAGCTGAAACTTGAAGGGAGCAGGAGCTCCAGCCTGTGTGGCTGTGGACACGGACGGAGCTAGGCCTGTGTGGCGGCCCGTGGGATTGTGTGGAACTCTTTGGACTACTGTAAGGACGATTGCTTTGTAATCCGGTCCGAGGATTGTCGGGAAGGGCCCCCGAATCTGTTTTACGTGGACTTATCGTGTGCTGTTCTTGCATTCCTGTTAATAAACCTGTTGGATCGTCCCTCGGCCTCGTCCATCCTTTGCTCTGTTGTACACCCCCGTCACAGAATGGACCTAGGTAGCTGCCATTTCACACTCACTGCTTTTGTCTCTGTGACCATTAACAGAGATCATACCACACACCCTCCAAGTAAGGGAGGAATTGCTTTATTTCCTAATTATATTCCTCTGAGTTTAACAGTTATTGCACTCTGCACTTGTGCTATTACTATTTACAGTGGCACACTTATATACCCCTTATCCTCTGCCATAGTCTGCAGCAGAGTCTTTGCACGGTGGACCCTGACTGTCTGATATTCCTTTGGGTTTTATTATCAGACAGCTCCCCGTAACACTCTCCCTCTGTATGCATCCTGCCCCAGTACACACCCTCCCTCTGTATGCACCCTTCTCCCCGTATGCACCCTCCCCCTGTATGCACCCTGCCCCCACTACACACCCTCCATCTGTATGCACCCTCCATCTGTATGCACCCTCCCTCTGTATACACCCTCCCTCTGTATACACCCTCCCTCTGTATGCACCCTCCCTCTGTATGCATCCTCCCTCTGTATGCACCCTCCCCCTGCATGCACCCTCCCTCTGTATACACCCTCCCTCTGTATGCACCCTCCCTCTGTATACATCCTCCCTCTGTATGCACCCTCCCCCTGCATGCACCCTCCCTCTGCATGCACCCTCCCTCTGTAAGCACACTCCCTCTGTATGCACCCTCCCCCGTATACATCCTCCCCCCCCATGCACAATCCCCCTGTATGCACCCTCCCTCCCCCTGTATGCACCCAACCCCTGTATGCACCCTCCCTCTGTATATATCCTCCATATGTATGCACCCTCCCCCTGTATACATCCTCCCCCCCTATGCACCCTCCCCCTGTATGCACCCTCCCCCTGTATGCACCCTCCCCCTGTATGCACCCTCCCTCTGTATGCACCCAACCCCTGTATGCACCCTCCCTCTGTATACATCCTCCCTCTGTATACATCCTCCCCCCCCATGCACAATCCCCCTGTATGCACCCTCCCTCTGTATGCACCCTCCCTCTGTATGCACCCAACCCCTGTATGCACCCTCCCTCTGTATATATCCTCCATATGTATGCACCCTCCCTCTGTATACATCCTCCCCCCCCATGCACAATCCCCCTGTATGCACCCTCCCTCCCTCTGTATGCACCCTCCCTCTGTATACATCCTCCCTGTCTATGCACTCTCCCCCAGTACACTGCACGCCCTGTGAGGGCACTGTAGAGACCGAGAGCAGAACTTGGAGCGCGCGCCATGTTCTGCATCAACCATCAAAACACGCCCAGAAGCACCACGTGACCACCGGGACACACATGACCGAATGACGTCATCCCTACAAGCATCACCTACGCTGTAACAGCTGCCTCCTGTGACCGGAAACAACCGGCATGTCGGAGTACGCGAGCGCCCAGAACGGGGCCCTGCGGCTCAAAGGACTCGGAGATCTCAGTGCGGGGAAGAAGTGAGTGAAGACGGCGCGGTGTCACGCCCGTGTATCTGCGGCGCTGCCGGCCAATATGCGGGCGGCTTATGTGCGGAGTGCTGGCTCTCATCTGTGGACATGGAAGAGCAGCTGGCGTGTTTACTTTATAAAGGGAACCTGTCACCAGGTTATTCCCTTCTGAGCTGCGGCCACCACCTCTCTAATATACAGCATATACAGCATTGTAGAATCCTGTATGTCACAGCCCAGGCCGCTCTGTATTACATAAATACTACTCACCTGGGGGCGGTCCATGAAAATCAATGGGTCTACACACATCCCTGTTTTCTCACTGACGTGTGTCCGTATGGAGCATACGTGTGTCCGTGTGCTCCACACGTAGACATGTCCGTTTTCTCCGCCATCACTGATATCACATAGCGCACACACTGACGTGCTCCGTGTGACACATACCGGAGAAAACACGTGTCTGTGAAATAAAATGAATTTCTACACTCGCCTGTCTCCAGTGCTGCGGTCTCCGTCGCTGCTGTCACTTGCTTCCAGGCCTGCTCGTCATGCTCATGAATATTCACTACACCGCAGACCCAGTAGCAGCCGCAGCGCTGGAGACTGCAGCGCTGGATACAGGTCAGTATAGAAGTTATTGCTGTTCGTGTGCTATCACAGAAGGCACGTGCGGAACACATGCCATGGACCATGAAAAGTATGAAAAGGCCCTAAAGCGCAGGATAAATGTGAGCAGAGCCTTACTGTGATCTTTGGGAGGAAGGATTAATAAATCAACAGCCGTTGAAAACAATATTGATACCATTTTGAGGCACATAACATTTTTGGATCACTCTTTATTCAGTTTTTTGTTTTTTTTTTGGAGGCAGAATAAACATAAAACAGCAATTCTGTAACTTTTTTGTTTGCAGAGGCATTAGCGTAAGCAGGAACCCAACAAGAAGAGGTTGCCTTGGTGTTGGCTGTTGGGCGCACATATAACTGGCCATTTTTGTGTGCTAAATATCTCAATTTTTACACATTTTCCATAGCAGTATTGCAGGCTATATTCTCATATACATTGTTCCACGTATCTTAGCACTACAGAGTGGCCATTGGACTCGGGTACACCCCGTACTCTAAAATTACATCCACTCTTTTGTGATATCAACTGCTATAGATCCACTACATGTGCTCGAGTAACATCCTGATCACCCTCCAAAGTGTCCATATGACCCGTAAGATGTGTAGATCTTGTCTCACACATGCCATTTCAGATCTGCAGATTTCTTTCACTTCTGAGATTGTTTTAAAGTCCCCCCTTAGAGGGCAGGTGACTTAGCTATTCTGTCCAAGTAGAGGTGGACAAAGGAGGCCCCTACTCCATCCAATCATCTTCTGATAGTTCTTGAGATGGACGCCATCCCCTTATGTCATTTAGAGCAGACTGGTTTCAGTACTGAAGTCTCCCCAAGTCCCTATATGTGTGTGAACCATTTGAGTGCAGTCTCTGATCTGGGTGGAAACTGAGTGTGGGTTGTTGTGTGATAGACACAATAGGGTCCTTATCTGCCTACTGTCCTTTTTCCAGTAAGGGTTTTATGGGCTCTGCCCTGGGAGGGAAGTCCAGAAGGACACAAATCCCACTTAGACCAAGACTGCAGGAGGTCAGATCTAGAACCACAACCCAAGGTTATGGCGGAGTCCTCCCTCCTCTGATCCTGAGGTGACCGGGGTGTCTCCCAACTCCTTATCCATAGGAGAGAATGCCACAGCCAGGGGAGCAGGGACCGACTCTGAGGCAGGCCAATATGGTGCCAAGACTCAAGAGCCCGCCAGCTCCTTGATGAGAAAAGCGTCCCGTTCCGTAGCGGGTGCAGCCGCCACCCTGCCTGCAAACACTAAGGACTTCACCCTCCGGGGACCCATTCAGATTAGTTTACTGGTCTCTGTTGATTTTGTAGCGCCTGTCAGGAGCTCCTCTTGCTTGTACTCACTCAGGCAGTGATCCTGGACACGCACCCACATTTTTTGCCATGTCAATGTACTTGGAATTTTTTCTCGCTTTCCAGTGCATCACACGATAAAATGAAGAGTATTATTCAAAAATACAACTTGTCCCACAAAACTCAAGCCTTCATGCGGTTATAGGAATGGAAAAATAAAAAAGTTACGGCTGTTGGAATAAGGGGAAAAATAAAAACAAAAGGCCAAAAAAACCCCAGAAAATCCCAAGGTAGTGAAAGGGTTAACACACACTACATAGTCTGTGCCCACTGCCACCATAACTGTGTCAGGTGGGGGGTGACACCGGTGCATCACAGCACCCATACTTTTGGTCATTCCCAATAGGCCTGGGTCAGACAACCCCACAGATACAGCACCAGAGCAACAATGGCAGCCAGGCACCACTAACTCACTTTGCGGTCCTCTGTGGGATCAACACAACTGTGCAGCAAGCAGCTAAGCACTCTATATTGTCAGGCCCAGGACATTACACTGGATTCATCAGGGGCACCATTAGAAGTTAATGTCTCCGTAGCAATTTTTTTTTTTTTTCATATATAATTGCAAAAATGTGAACCCCCCCCCCCCCCCACCCTTCCCAAAGACCGGGCAACTATTCATTTACACTCCTTCCTTTTATTTCCCTCCCCTTCTTTCAAAAACCTCAATTTATTTTTTTTGTACTAACATGCTATTCAATGCATCACAACCACCGGTGCCGCACATACGTGTTTGCTGTGACCGTGCTTCTGAATGCTCGGCACTTCCGGTCATACGTAGTATAAACCAGGTGTACACGTCCTGGCTTCAGAGAGGTCTATTGTGCATGACCGGAAGTGCCTGGCATTCAGATCAGCAAACACAGGTATGTGCGTCACCGCTAGTGATATTGCATTGAATAGCGTGTTAGTATGGCCCTACCATGCTATGTGGGCGGGCTAGTCGGGGTATACAATGCCCTTGGGACTAGTCCCCTCGCTCATTAGCATACTTTTTCTAAAGATCTCTTTATCTATGCTAGTGTATACAGGGACGGTTAGGCAGGGATTAGCAGTATACACGGAGAACTGCTCGTGCTCCTGGCTGCATATTGTACCTGACAGGTTCCCTTCAAGTGTTGTACCCTTACAGCTTCCCCGTGACTTTATCCCACTCTACGCTGCTTCCATCCAACCTCTTTCTTGAAGTTCTAGTGTGGACCCCTAGAGTCACTTCTACCTAGGCTGGGGTACCTAGCGCCCATGACACTGCATAAGCCCCTAAGTAGTATGGCCCTGCTACAGCCATTAGTTATCCTAGTCTTTTAAGTCTATGTATATTTTACTGCCATCAATGCTGATTTGTTGTTTTTTTCCACTTTTTAATGGACTATTTTATGTTCTAGAAAGAAGAAAAAGGATAAAGAGAAGAGTAAGATGATCGATCAGATAATAACGAACAAGAAAACTGAAGAGGAGAAGAAGAAGCCTGCTCTAGATAAGAGAACCCCGGCACAGATTGCATTTGAAAAGATGCAGGAGAAAAGAGTAAGTAAAATAAGACTCTGCCGAGATCTGAGATTCTGTCCCGTACACCACAGAGGGAATGGAGGATACGTGCCATTAAAAGCTGCTGTTAATGTGTTTACAACAGACTTACCTTTTATCCCTTTTGACAGAGGATATTTCACTATCAAGGGATTTTGTATTTCATCCAAAATTTGTGTACTCAGATGGTGTTAAAATTCCAACTGCCTAATCCTTTTTTTTCCCGACACTATCTCTTGGGGAAAAGTTGGAATGGCCACTGTGTACATCATATAGTGGTCTTGTCTTGCCAAAATAGATAGGTTTGGTGACTTTTATTTAAGGTGTATGAGTGGTCCCAATAAGAAACTGTAAACTGGTTTGTGCAGCCAAACCACAGGCTGCAGGAATACGAGAGGCACTGCGCTATTGCGGCTGTGTACGGCCTATTGTGAAACGCTGCTGCACTTCAGAGTAAATATACCCTGAAACTAAAACAAAAGAATACACATTTGGTATCACTACTGTCGAAATCTAAAAATAATGAATCTGATCGATAACAGGTATAGGAAGAAAAAAAATCAAAACTCCAGAACTACCTTTTTTTTTTTTCTTTGCAATTTTTTGCAACATCAAAAATTCCTTAAAAGCTCATTGTAGGAACATAGACTTACACCAGCCTCAGATCTACAGCCTAATTTGCAAAACTATTCAACGCCAATTTCTCAGCAATGAAGGAAAGGACTGACCATGTAAAAATAATTATTTTTATTTCTATAGAGCCAAAATATTCTGCTTTACAATTCAGAGGGGACATGTACCGACAATAAGACGTTAGAGAATAACAACATTCAACAGATACCAAGAGGAGTGAGGGCCCTGCTCGTAACTCATGAGCTTATAGTCTGATGAAATAGGGGGAGGCACAAAAGGTAAATTGGGGGGGAAAAAAAAAGTTTGTCATGTATGGTCAAGCCATCAAAATAATAAGGGATTCAAGTCTAGCTACGTGGACTGGTCACTAACCAAAGTTTATACAAGTATAGATACAGAGTGCACAAAAGTACATGGAGAGGAATGCAACCAGAAGATACAGGGGACAAGAATTGGAAGTAAATTTTATGAAGGGCAGAAAGGGACTAGATTAGATCAGGGAGGTAAGGTGATAGCCTAGTCTAAAGAAATGCATTTTTAGGGCCCACTTAAAGGTGTGGATGTTGGGAATTAATCGGATTGCTCTTGGTAGTGTGTTCCAGAGCATAGGTGCAGCTCGTGAGAAATCTTGAAAACGGGAGTGGAGGTTCGAATTGTTGAGGATGTAAGTCTTCGGTCATTAGCAGAGCGGAGGGCACGGGTGGGGTGATAGAGATGAGGCAGGTGATGTAGGGCGGTGCGGAACCGTGGAGAGCTTTGTGAGTGAGAGTGATAAGTTTATGTTGGATTATGTAGCGGATAGGCAACCAGTGCAATGACTGGCACAGAGCAGAGGCATCAGTGATGTGATTGGAGATGATAATGATCTGCTGCTGCAGTCAGAATGGACTGGAGAGGGGAGAGTTTAGTAATAGAGAGATCACTTAGTAGAGAATTATAGTAGTCCAGGCGAGAATGAATAAGAGCGACAGTAAACATTACTTTACACGCTGCGATATCGCTATCAATATCGCTAGCGAGCGTACCCGCCCCGTCTGTTGTGCATCACGGGCATATAGCTGCTCGTGGCGCACAACATCGCTTACACCCATCACACGGACTTACCTTCCCTGCGACGTCGCTGTGGCCGGCGAACCGCCTCCTTTCTAAGAGGGCGGTACGTGCGGCGTCACAGCGACGTCACACGGCAGCCATCCAATAGAGGCGGAGATGAACGGGACGACCATCCCGCCCAACTCCTTCCTTCCTCATTGTGGCCGGCCGCAGGTACGAGGTTGTTGCTCGTTCCTGCGGTGTCAGACATAGCGATGTGTGCTGCCGCAGGTACGACAAACAACCTCGCTACTGAATAGACAACGATTTTGGGTAAGTGAAAGACGTCTCACAGACCAACAATTTTTGCCTCTTTTGCGATCGTTTAAGGTCGCTCATATGTGTTACATGCCACGACGTCGCTAACGACGCAGGATGTGCGTCATAAACACCGTGACCCCGACGATATATCGTTAGCGATGTCGCAGTGTGTAAATTGCCCTTAAGAGTTTTTGCAGAGTCAACATTAAAGGGTGCTTTACACGCTGCAGCATCGCTAACGATATATCGTCGGGGTCACGTCGTTAGTGACGCACATCCGGAGCCGTTAGCGACATCGCAGAGTGTGACACCAAGGAGCGACTATCAACGAGCGCAAAAACGTGAAAAATCATTGCTCGTTGGCACGTCGCTCCTTTTCCAAATATCGTTGGTGCTGCAGGTACGATGTTGTTCCTGCGGCACCACACATCGCTATGTGTGACACCGCAGGAACGACGAACATCTCCTTACCTGCGTCCACCGGCAATGAGGAAGGAAGGAGGTGGGCGGCATTTTCCGGACGCTCATCTCCGCCACTCCTCTGCTATTGGCCGGCCGTTTAGTGACGCTGCTGTGATGTCGCTATGACGCCGAACGCACCTCCCCTTTGAAGGAGAGATTGTTCGGCGGTCACAGCGACGTCGCTGACAAGGTATGTGTGTGTGACGCTGCCGTAGCGATAATGTTCACTACGGCAGCGATCACCAAATGTCACACGAGCAACATGGGCGGGTGCTATCGCGCACGACATCGCTAGCAATCGCAGCGTGTAAAGCACCCTTTAGAAAAGGTCGCATTATGGAGATGTTTTTGAGGTGGAGATGACATGTATGAGCGAGTGAACGAATCTGCGGCGTGAAGGAGAGATCGGACTCCAATATAACCCCAAGACAGCGGGCGTGCTGCTGGGGAGTAATAGTAGAACCATACACAGAAATGGTAATATTGGGTTTGGGAAGGTTGGGGGAGGGAGGAAACAGGAGAAGTTCAGGTTTTGGCAGGTTCCATTTTAGATAGAGATACTATTGGACTTGTCTTTGAGGGAGCTAAATGTGCATATAAATAGTTCTGGGGTGAAATCCTGTTTACAGCTTCCCTTTAACCCCTTCACGCTACGGCCAGTTTATATATTTTACGTTTTTGTTTTATCCTCCCTTTCTTCCAAGAGCCATAACTTTTTTTTTTTCTATCCACAACAAATTTCCCTACATGAAGATAAAAACAATTTTAATTCGATATGCATTAAAAACCAAGACAAACAACATATACAGATGTTTGTGTTTGGTAAAGAGTACACAAAGATAATGATTTAGAGTAGACGGTAAAAAAAAGGGAGACACTTAGCGGCCAGATTCTGGCCCTGCCTAGCCACGGAGCCCGGCACCCTAGAAAACAGCGCCAGCTGTGGCGACTAGTGTAAAATTATTTTTTTTTCTCGATCTTCACTTTCTGAACAGCCACCTGTCCCCTTCCCCCAAACATCCACCTATTGCGATGTACAAAAGGAGCAGATTACTGCCGGTTATCTACGTATAGCTTTCAGCGAGGTGAAATGCTGGAGTTGGGGGCCATCCTGAATGGGTACGCCTTTTTGAGGTTGGATGACATTTATGCTTTGATACTATGGGATTTACTGACTGTAGGGCATTTGCTCACTGTTTTATCCTATGGTTTGTCTGTTAATGGCCACAGTGTGAATGTGCACCTACACATTGCACTTATATCAACAGGTGTTAGTTCCTTCTCATTTGTACATATAGGGGTGTGCCCCCTCCCCTTTTTTGAGTTGTGTATCTTGTCTATATAGTTATCTATGTTCAGGTGTGAAGTGGACATGTCTGGGTCCTGCTATGCCTCTATTTTGAGGCCTGCTGGCAGAGAGCGAGGTGAAATACTAGAGACAGACACCATCCTAATTGGGTACGCCATGTTGCAGTGCAGTGGCTTATGATTTTTTGATCTCAATAAGGTTACCCAAGTACCCTGTTTTCGGGGAGTTTTTCTTTACACGTTTGTTTACTTATTGTAGTGTTTTTATCCGGTTTCACAGTGTGTATGTGCATCTCCACAGGTATGCTTGCACATATTTTTGCTGTGTATTTACACACATCTTTCCTGCTTACAAGCCCATACTCGTAGCTCAGCTGCAGGCATCCCACAGCGGTGATAATGATAGTTTAGAACTAGGTATAAAGTCGTCTTATTTTATGATCAAATTGATAGATTAAAGAGGTTGCCTACTACAATAAATGTGCTACAATTCAGTTTAAATCACTAAAACAAGCACTTCTTTCAACAGAATTGTATATTACTGCAGAATATGTTGGTGCTATATAAGTTATTATATTGTAAACACCTTCTGCTGTCATTCCAGCCACTGAGGGGCGCTATCCCTGCGCACTCGGTGCTGATCACACGACCCTTGATGCCTCCGGAGCTAATATTCAGTGACATCACGTTTGGGCTCTGAAAGTTGACGTTGCATTACAAACATGTGCCCCAGTCTCACTCAGACTGCGGCCATGCCACCCTGACTTACTGGGCTGTGGACAGTGTTTCACCGCACATCACAGCCCAGTAGCTAGTGTACACTGGGATAGGTAAAGAGGCCACATCTAGAGTGGAGCTGATGTGAGGGGATGATGTCACAGAGGTGGCGCGGCCTCCTTCACTGCAGACCCCATACCAGGAAGCAGGATTGTGCTTTGGCTGCTGGAGAAGAGATGAGGCTCAGGGAGATCAGATCCTGAGAGGCTGAGGAGCTGCATAAGGCTACATTCACACGACCGTTCCATTTTTACGGGCCGCAAAAACCGGTCCGTTTTTTTCACGGAGGCATCCGTGTGACATCCGTTCCATATACGGTCCGTGTGTCATCCGTGTGCCTTCGGGGTTTTTTTGCGGACCGCAAAAAAAACGGAAGCAGCAAGAAAGATAAATAGATGAGTAGATATAGAGACATAGAGAGGAATGAATGAATAGAGGAATAGATAGATGAGAAAGACATATATAATGTCCTACCCCCCTGCATATTCTAAGCTGGCACCCTTTTGTGACTTTCATGTGGCACTAAAGGGTACTTGCCCTTCTATTTAGCCAAAAAATAAATAAATACATTTTAAAAAAAAAAAATGACGTGGGGTCCCCCCTATCCAGCTAGGGTAAAGCAAACTGCTGCAGCCTGCAAACCACAGCTGGCAGCTTCACCTTGGCTGGTAATCCAAAACAGAGGGCACCCCATGCTGTTTAAATAAATAATTTTAATCAAAAAACGTGGGCCCCCCCCCAAATTGGATCACCAGCTAAGGTAAAGCAGACAGCTGTGTTCTGGTATTCTCAGACTAGGGAGGTCCACTGTTATTGGACACTCACCAGCCTAAAAATAGCAGGCTACAGCCGCCCCAGAAGTGGCGCATCCATTAGATGCACCAATCCTGGAGCTTTGCCCCAACTCATCCCGTTGCCCTGGTGCGGTGGCAAACAGGGTAATATATGGGGTTGATGCTAGATGTGTAATGTCACCTGGCATCAAGCCCTGGGGTTAGTGATGTCACGCATCTATCAGATACCCGACATCACGAACCCAGTCAGTAATAAAAAAAAGAAATTGACAAAATATTTGACAAAATTAAAGCATGCGTTTTTGGCATTCTAGTGAGGTCAAGAGGTTTCCATTTGCCCTCACATCCATTCCAACTGTAAAAGATGAGTCAAACAATAATTTTACTTTATTTTGAACATAATTATTAAATCTCATTAATCATTTTCGGTAAATTATCATTGGAGTGTATGATTTAAAGGTTATTTATTTTTTTTTTCTTCCAATTTTTTTTCCTACTGTTTGAATGTTCAAACTTTATTTAGATGTGTATTTGTTGTGAAAACGCATCTCAATTTAGCCACTGAAAATGCATGTAAAACACGGCAAAAACGCTATAAAAACGCATGCGAATTTGACAATGACAAATTCTGCCAGAGGATGCATTCATTTCTGCAAGTTACTCAACGCAACGTGCGCATATACTTACCTGCCACCATCTTCCTCTTCTATCACCATTGCTCCTGTCAGTCTCCATTATCTTGTGACCTGTCGGCTGCCCCAATGTTTCATGGACCATGCCGTAGGTCACTTTTCAATGTAAGTCCCTCTTTATGGCCTTGATTGGCGCCCATTGAGCCCCTAGGTCATAGCTGTGAGAGGAGATGGTCGCCATTTTTTTTTAAATTTTTTTTAAAAGCCCAAATCTATGCTGCAAGCATCACTTACCCCTTGTCAGCGCACCCAGTGTATCCAATGCTCATCATGCGTAATACTCTCCATAGTGTATCTAATGCCATCGTGTGTGGTATGCCCCAGAGACATGCATCAAATGCCATAATGTGTCCGGAGAGTGAATTCAAAGCCCATTATGCGTGATACGCCCAGAGCCGTGTATCTAATGCCCATCACAGTGCACCACTGCTGTGATAGAAGTATATGGAGCAGTGTCCCACATTACACAAGGACTCTCACAGAAGTGGACAGAGCTGTCACACATTACACTACTTATTCCCATAGATGTGGATGGAGCAGTGTCACATTACACTGCCTCACCCATAGAAATAAATGGAGTGGGGGTTCACACATTACACCACTGCTCCCATAGAAGTGGACTGAGCAGCGATCACACATTACACCACTGCTCCCATAGAAGTGGACTGAGCAGCGATCACACATTACACCACTGCTCCCATAGAAGTGAACAGAGCAGGGTCACATTACCTCACTGCTTCTATAAAAGTGGATGGAGCAGCAGTCACAAATTAACTACTGCTCCCATAGAAATAGATGGAGCAGGGGTCAAAATTACATCACTGCTCCCATAAAAGTGGATGGCGCAACACTCCCATAAACATTACTGCTCTATTACAAGTGAACGCAGCAATGTCAGACATTGCATATCTAATCCCACCCTGTGTGATACTCTGCTGAGCCCTACAGTGGGAACAGAAAGTATTGACCCATTTAATCTTTTTGTTTCATTGCAGCCATTTGGTAAATTCAAAAAAGTTCATTTTTTTTCTCATTAGTGTACACTTTGCACCCAATCTTAACAGAAATGTAGATATTTTTGCAAATGTTTTAAACAAGAAAAACTGAAATATCACATGGTCATAAGTATTCAGACCCTTTGCTCAGTATTGAGTAAAAGCACCTTTTGAGCTAGTACTGCCATGAGTCTTCTTTGGAATGATGCAACAAGTTTTTCACACCTGGATTTGGGGATCCTCTGCCATTCTTCCTTGCAGATCCTCTTCAGTTCCGTCAGGTTGGACGGTGAACATTGGTGGACAGCCATTTTCAGGTCTCTCCAGAGATGCTCAATTGGGTTTAGGTCAGGGCTCTGGCTGGGCCAGTCAAGAATGGTCACAGAGTTATTTTGAAGCCACTTCTGTTTTTTTCTGTCAAGATGGGGTGCAGACTGTACATTAATCAGGAAAAAATGAACTTTTTTGAATTTACCAAATGGCTGGAATGAAACAGAGTGGAAAATTTAAAGGGGTCTCAATACTTTCCGTACCCACTGTATATCTAGTCCCATCATGTGATTCACTACACTAAGTCCTGTATCTAATTTCCAGTGTGTTTTGCTATTGGCTTATCCAATTGCAGCATGTGATATGGTGAGTAGTGCCAATTAACAGAATTTGTGCTGCCAACCATCCTATGTGACTCTTTCTACATGTCAGTATCACTTTGCAGTCACCAGTAATGGCTCCGCACTGTGATCCTAAACTTCATCCACCCTTAGGGTACCTTCACACTTAGCGACGCAGCAGCGATCCGACCAGCGATCTGACCTGGTCAGGATCGCTGCTGCATCGCTACATGGTCGCTGGTGAGCTGTCAAACAGGCAGATCTCACCAGCGACCAGTGACTATCCCCCAGCCAGCAGCGACGTGCAAGCGACGCTGCGCTTGCACGGAGCCGCCGTCTGGAAGCTGCGGACACTGGTAACTAAGGTAAACATCGGGTATGGTTACCCGATGTTTACATTAGTTACCAGCGCACACCGCTTAGTGTGTGCAGGGAGCAGGGAGCCGCGCACACTGAGCGCTGGCTCCTTGCTCTCCTAGCTGCTGTACACATCGGGTTAATTAACCCGATGTGTACAGCAGCTACATGTGCAGAGAGCCGGAGCCGGCAGCACAGGCAGCATGAGAGCTGCAGAGGCTGGTAACTAAGGTAAATATCGGGTAACCACCTTGGTTACCCGATGTTTATCTTGGATACAGCTTACCTCAGCTGTCAGACGCCGGCTCCTGCTCCCTGCTCGCTTCATTTGTCGCTCTCTCGCTGTCACACACAGCGATCTGTGTGTCACAGCGGGAGAGCGCCTTTGAAGAAAACGAACCAGGGCTGTGTGTAACGAGCAGCGATCTCGCAGCAGGGGCCAGATCGCTGCTCAGTGTCACACACAGCGAGATCGCTAATGAGGTCACTGCTGCGTCACAAAAAGCGTGACTCAGCAGCGATCTCGGCAGTGAGCTCGCTGTGTGTGAAGCACCCCTTAGCCTTTTACAAACCCCCAGCAGGGGAGGAGAGGAGATATCGGACACTTGAGCAGACCCGGCCCACATTTACTGCAGTTGTAATGTGAGCTTGGTGTACACTGTTTTCATGGCAAATTTCAACAGCTGCTCTTCCTAGTGTATGAAAGTGAGATCTATCAAAACTTATTACATTGTTTTTCATATTTTACTCCATTAAAAATAAATCAGAATTAATTTTTTTAATTAAACCATTAATATGTTACATTCTTTCAATTGTTAAAAAATAGAGGGAATGGTATCTTCCATATAAATAGAATTGAGGCATCTGTAAGTTATTTATTTTAAAGCAGAAGAAAGAAACAATATAAATTGACTGTAATCATCATCACTTTACAGCTTACAGTTAGGCTATGTGCCGACGGGACTCTACCCGCGGACTTTGCCACAGAAAACCTGCGGATTTATCTGGATTTTCCAGATAAATCCGCAGGTTCTAGCAAGTACAGACACTCCCCATGTTATCCTATGGGACATTGGAAGTACTGTGTCCCTGCTGCGGAATATGCTGCGGATGTCCTGCAGCCGCACATAACTGTATGTCAATTATTCCTGTGGAAATACCTGCGGACTTCCCGCTCCTCCATTATGGAGATAGAGGCCGTGACTTCCGCAGGTAAGTCGCTTGAATGTCCGCAGGTTTACCGCAGATATTTCGCTGGAATCCCACAGCAATGGGTAGCTATGGATTCCGGGGAGCAGCTGCAGGAAACCAGCGGACGTACCTGCGGATATATCCACTGGTACATAGTCCCGTGGACACATAGCCTTAGAGCAGCCAAAGTCTTCATAAAAATAAAACCCTGTCCGTACCCTTTGTGGTCTATTTACACAGGTGTTTGTACATCTTCACACGACATTTTGCACTTGTGATGTCTAATCACATTATTCATCAGAATGAAGGGTTATTCACAATGTATCCACATCCATTGCAGCCATCCATGGGATAGCTATGTACTGAGCTACAGGGAGGGCTGCATACTGCTGTGAACGACAGCTCTTTATAATGTGCTGTATAATGGGACACAGAAGGACGGCCATTATGGCTATCTGGGTCAATGTAAGTGGCAGTGTGGCCGCTGCGTTTGTTCATTCTATGGCGCTTTGAGTGTTTGCTGCATTTTTATCGCATTTTTGATGCTGCGTTTTTTGTCTTTTTGGTGTGCCATGCTGTACCCCCCTTGATGACTTTGCACATACTGGTACGTTATAGGTTGTGTCCCTTGCTTTGATGTGCGCTCGCATGCTGAGCCCTCATCTTTCCGCGCACGTGACGGCTGATTTAAGCACCAATCATGTGCCTCCAACAGTTGTTAACCAGTTAAATTCCGCTGTCAATCTTTCTCATCGGTGCTCCCATAACATGATTGTGAGGGGAGCCGATGGGTTGTCATGATAGCCAGGGCTCAGTTGATGACCCCTGTATCTGTCATCACGATCCTCTTGTCAAAAATACACGTTTTGGTATCGCTGCATTCAAAAATGGCCGCTCTATCAAAATATAAAATAAATCCAATCTATCAATAGAGTAATGAAAAAAATAAAACCACCAGAATGACTGTATTTTTACGGATTATAAGACGCACTTTTCCTGCCAGAAATTAAGGAGGGAAATGAGGGGTGCGTCTTATAAGCTGAATGTAGCTTACCAAGGGGGTGGTAGAGAATGGTCACTGGAGGCAGGGGTAATGCTGTGGGCGGTGCTGGTGCTCGCTGCTGGCGGTGAGGCAGGGGCCATCCTGAAAATGTTGGCAATGCAGGCTACAAATAACGGCGCGCACAGATTCAGCTCTCTGCTCAGGATCTCATCTGTGCACGCGCCCATTGAACACTCAGCAGCGGACTTAAGGAAAATGATGCCCCGGAGGTGGGCCATGCGCAGATGATATCTTGGCTAATCATTGAGCCAGTAGCTCAATTTGCACGCACACTGACTACGGGCGTTATATTTTCGCACCGCCGACAGTTTCTGGATGTACCTGCCTCATAACGCCTGCAGTGAGCATCCGGGACACCTGCCCCACCGCCCAAAGCATTGCCCTACTCCACCACCGCATCTGCCTCCTGTGACCCTTCACCACCACCCCCGATGCCGCCCCTTCCCCCGCTAAGACATTACTGAATTATAAGAAGGACCCCGTATATTTATTTTCTCTAAATTTAGGGTTCACTTTGTAAAATGAAAATGACGTTATTATTTTTTGGGGGTTTTTTTGTCACCACTATATTGCAAAGAAATACAATAAGAGGCTATCAAAACAAAAATGGTATCGGTAAAAATGTCGGCTCAGGGTGCAAAAAAATAAGCCATCACTGAGCCAAGATCTCGAAAAATTAGAATGTTATGGGTCTTAGAAAATGGCAACAAAAGCAACATTTTTATTTATTTTTGACAGACATGAATTTTTTTTCACAAAGAAACATAGTGAATGTATTGAGAGGCACAAAATAGCAAGTTTAATGAGAAAAAAAAAGCTATGCTATTGGACAGCTTCTTTGCGTTAGAATAATGATGGAGAATGACCATTACATGTACAAAATAAAATTGCTAATGTGTTTCCTTAAAACAACTTGGCTTGTGGTACACTAATAGGATTATATTTTTCTTTTAGCAAATGGAAAGAATTTTAAAGAAGGCTTCAAAAACGCACAAACAGAGAGTTGAGGTAAGTGACAAGTTTATTGCTACTGAATATATATGAATAACCATTGAATACATAAGTTTTTAGGTAAAATTATTTCTAAAGGAGTCATTGACAGACATGGATTTCTCACTAAATGTCAGAAACAACCCATCCAATCCACATAGGCAAAGAAATCAAACCATAGATGTCCAAAAATTGTGATGTCTAATAATGAGAAATGTGAAAGGGACAAAGTATTGAACATAAGTTCAGAGAAGGAGCCCAAGGAACCTTTAAGATTTAACCCCTTCATGACTGATGATGTGTATGTACTTCATCGGCCATGTCCCTATGGGCTCACACTCAGCCGGCATCTTTCCCGGAACGTGATAGCTGATATAATCAGCATTCAAGTGCCTCTACTTCCATGGGTGGATCAAAGATCCACCCACAGCTGTCAGCCAGGTAAATGCCTCTGTCAAACAGACAGGAAAGGCATCACTAATTGTCAGCTGATGACTGATTGTCATCACGATCCTCCTGTGAACGCTGGCTGCGAGTTAGCATGAATAGGAAATTGAAATTGCTTCATCAAGTCCCCTAAAGGGGCTGTTAAGTACGGTAAAAGGTGAAAAAACAAGTTCAAATCATCCCGCTTTGTCCCATTAAAAATAAAAGAATTAGAAAAAAATACAAATATTTGGTATCAGCACGTTAAGAAATGTCCAATCAAATATAAAAGAAATTGATCTGGTCTGTAAACTGTGTAAAAAATCAAAACACCAGAATTACTTTTTTTTTTCTCCACAACATTGCATTAAAATGCTATCAAAATGGCATCCGTAAAAACGTAAGTTCAGGGCGCAAAAAAAAAGCCACAGATCTGGAAAAATGTGAAAGTTACGGTTCTTGGAAAGTGGTGTGAAAAGCAATTTTTTTTTTTTTTTTTTACCATTTACATGTAAAAAAAAAAAAAAAAATCATATTGCCAGGTCAGTTTTACCACATAGTGATTTGTTCTCCAGTACATTATGGGACAAAATGAATGGTGTCTATTAACCCCTTCAGCCCCCGGGCACTTTCCGTTTTTGTTTTTTTGCTCCCCTTGTTCCGAGAGCTGTAACTTTTTTATTTTTCTGTCAATCTTGCCATATGAGGGCTTGTTTTTTTGCGGGACGAGTTGTACTTTTAAATGAAACCATAAGTTTTACCATATAGTGTACTGGAAAATGGCAAAAAAAATTCCAAGTGCGGAAAAATTGCAAAAAAAGTGTGATCGTACAATAGTTTTTGGGATATTTTATTCAGTGTTCACTATATGGTAAAACTGATGTATCTATGTGATGCCTCAGGTCAGTGCGAGTTTGTAGACACCAAACATGAATAGGTTTACTTGTATTTAAGGGGTTAAAAAAAAATTCACAAGCTTGTCCAAAAAAAGTGGCGCACGTTTTGCGCCATTTTCCAAAACCCGTAGCGTTCTCATTTTTCGGGATCTATGGCTCAGTGACTGCTTATTTTTTTGCGTAACGAGCTGACGTTTCTAATGGTATCATTTTTGCGCAGATGCTACGTTTTGATTGTTTGTTATTGCATTTTGCGCAAAATTTGCGGTGGCCAAAAACCGTGATTTTGGCGTTTGGAATTTTTTTGTCGCTACGCCGTTTACCGATCAGATTAATTGATTTTATATTTTGATCGGGCATTTCTGAACGCGGCGATACCAAATGTGTGTATATTTTTTAATTTTTTTAACCCTTTCATTTTCAGTGGGGGGAATTGAACTTTTAGGTTTTTTTATTTATTTTTTTTAATTGTTTAAAACTTTTTTTTTTTTTATTTTCCTAGTCCCCCTAGAGGGCTATAGCGATCAGCAATCTGATCGCTCTGCACTATCTGCAGATCTCAGCTACAGAGCTGAGAACTGCAGATTTGTGGCTTTACTTTCAATGCCAGCTGTATTCCGGCATTGAGAGGAAGTGACTCATGTTAGGTACAGGCGTCATCACATGACCCTATGCTACCATGGCAACCACCGAAAGTCACGTGATCATGTCACGTGACTTCCGATGGGGGCGGGGTAAGTTACTGTCATGGCGGCGCACATATACATCTCGCTGGCAGATTTTGGCAGCGAGATGTAAGGGGTTAATGGCTGCAGGTGGAAGCGATTCCACCCGCGACTAGCAGGCACACGTCAGCTGTTGAAAACAGCTGATATGTGCGCGGATCGCCGCCGCCTGCCCACGGCAGGGGGCGGGGATTAACTGCACATGATCCATGACGTACCCAGTACGTCATCGGTCGTTAAGGGGTTAAAAGTACAACTCGCCCTGCAAGAAAAAACACTCATATTGCTATATTGATGGAAAAATTAAAAATGTTATGGCTCTTGGAAGAAGAGGAGGGAAAAGCGTAAAAAGGCCGGAGGTGAATGGGTTAAAGAGTTTATGGCAGAATGGGCCAATATTCCAGGTGCCTAAACCATTGTGGGTCTATTGTGCAGGGGCAGATCAGTATAGGTACCGTAATCTACACCATACAGTCCTGCCTATTGTACATGTGCGTTATGCCTCACTGCCATATTTTTCTCATGCGTGAACAGCATCTGATAAACGAGTGTCTCTCAACACTTTGTGACCAATGATGTGACTTTTGGCGTTCCCACGCCATTTTTGGCCTGCTCCAACAAAGTGTACAGTGGCTTGGCAACTGCTGCTCATGAGGTTACTGATGAGTAGCGGCGTTCATTACGTTACAAATTTTAATTCAGCGGGGACTGGAGTTGGATTTGTGGCAAGGTGCACACAGGTTTACACCTCTCCCGTAAGCATGAATCGGGAGTATCCCCTGCACCCCTCCTCATCAAGCCCAGAGTGAACAACGCCTGTCTTGATGAATCGACCTAATTATGTTGCCTTCAAATAGAAGCATAAATCTGAAGGTAGATTTCTTTTCATTAAGGTTTTCACAGACCTTTATCGCCTATCCATAATAAAGGTAATAAATGTATGATTTCAGGGGTCCTACTGCTGCAACCCCTGTTGATTAATAGAACAGGCTGTTGTTTAGAGTAGTGGTTACAAATGTGCGGTATTTCTCACTTCAGTATTTATGGAACTTACAAAAGTGTCAGCATTTGGTTTGTAATGTTTAGGACTTAATTTCTACGAAAGATTGTTAATATTTAAAGTTTGTTTTTTGTTTGTTTTTTTTCCAGGATTTTAATCGACATTTGGACACCCTTACTGAACATTATGACATTCCCAAAGTCAGCTGGACCAAGTAATCCTATTTGTTTTCATGGAAGTGTATACCTTTTTCTGCATTTAAACTCCTTATTAGTTTTTAATTTGTTGTGTAAATAAACTGTTGTGAACAGTTGTTGTGCTGTTACAATTTCTTCTTCAGTTTGGCTCCATTCTTTACTATGTGTAACACATGTTCATTTTATGTGTCCCTGAGCCGCAACGCTTCTCCCTCTTGGCAGGGACGCAAACGCACACCACCGCAGTCAGACACGTGTTCCTGCTGTCCAGGCTTCCACCTCGGCTCCCTGGGCCTGCACACGTCATGCAGTTCTCCTGGCAATGTGATTAGAGCACACATTCATGCTCCCCACTTCTTTAAAGGGGCAGCATGCCATTTTTTAAGTGTCCCCAAAATATGGCTGGGAGGCACTGGCTATTTAAGGCACCCTTCCCTGCAGGGAGCTGCCTGAGCAACTTTAGTGTCTAGTTTGTTTCTGCACCAGCTACTACGTTGTCAGGTCCCTGTTTCTGAACACATCTTAAAAGAACCCGTCCTGCCAGTACCTGTACCCAAACCCATCCTGTCTGTAGCTGAACCTGAACCCATATTGTCTGTACCAGTACCCGTTCTGCTTGAACCTGAACCTTTGCTGCCTGTAACTGAACCTGTACTGTCTGTACCAGAAACCAAACCAATCCTGTCTGGCTCCAGCTCCAACCTAGTCTTGTCAGTCACCAGTACTAACTCCCAACTGCTTCACCGTCCAGCCTGGTTTGGTTAGCTGCTGCAGTACTGGGGATTCCCTTAGAGTGCAACCTCACCATCAGGGGCTCTGGCGGAAGCCTGGTAGGCACTTATTCACGCCCCTCCAGGGTAAGCCAGACTGTAGCACAGTGGGTCCACACCCATGTGTGTGGCACCCCAGGGTTCAGTTGCCACAAATATACCTGTACCTGAGGCAGGGAAGGATCTCCACATCAGGTAATCCCACAAACAACACTTCCACTCCAAGCCTGGAGGGGGAGCTCTACAAGCAGAGTTCAGGGGAAGCCCCCTTTAAATCCAAGTTTGGAGGCGGAGTCAGACTGACAGTTGGAGTTGAGCTCGAGCGAGGAGAGGGAAGACATCAAAATGGAGAGGGCTGTGCTTAGCCCGTACGAGTAGCTGTGTGACAGACTGAGGGATCCTGAAGTGAGGCAAAAGAGGAGTGACTGGGGAGGTGGAGCCAGATCAGTTCTTCCCCAAGGAATAGCGCTGATTACCGGACACCGGCGTCCGAGATTGTGAGGGATCTAATCTGCCCAGCAATAAAGACCGGAGGCCAGGGAGACTCCAGATCTCCTGGCTGCAGCAGTACCTGAAGGCAAAGCCCGCTACACAGAGCTTAGGGACCGCAGTGAGTACAACAGTGCCCCTTAGAGAAGCTCCCGCTGCCTGCCATACAGGTGAAGACCGTGAGAGAGGGACAAGGTATAGCTACAGGCAGCCTAGTACCAAGGAGAGACACAGCGCAGCAGGGAGGCCACACAACTAACCTTGCGTAGAGATCCTAAACTGTTCCCAGATCACCAAAAACTGTGACATCAGAAGCTGAACCCCTTTTTAATAACACCTGCAAGTAAAACCTGGTCAGAGTTAATGAAATGGAGTGACACTTTTTTTTCTTTCATCTGAGGAGCCATAGGCTGCTGCACTAAAGTGACAGTTGAAAAGGCTGTGAAGACAAACTGCCATATTTGTGTAAGGCTACAAAAACTATATGGAGAGAAGGTATGCACACCAGTGACTATGTAAGGGGAATATATGAAAAGCAGAAACTGCTGTGTGAATACTGACATAAAAAATCCAATAGCTATATGAAAGAATGAAAATATGAAAAATGGAACCTGCATTACTGCCATGAAGATATGAATAAAGAGAAATTTATCTATTGAATTGATCAATGCAATAGAGCCCCAACACTACGCCAAAGTATTTCTCTACGTTTGGGTCCCTAGCTAGTGTGTGTCCTCTCATGCAGTTAAAAAACTTACCGTGTATGGGAAGCTGAGACCCAGGCTATATATGCGTATAATGTGGACTGGCAATAGGTGTGGGTGGGGCCGGGTTCACAAACGAAAAAATCTACACTATATGGAGAGAAGGTATGCACAGGGCCGGATTATAGGCGGGGCAGACGGGGCTTCAGCCCAGGGGCCCCCACCACAAGAGCCTCTGAGGGGGCCCCCACCACCATCTGTGTGTCCGCCATTTTATTAATGCCGCAGTGGTTCAAGACCGCACTGTACCTTTAAGGTATTTCAATCCCGGCCATCACTACTGCAGACACGCCCACTGCACGCTGTGTGGGCTGCGTCTGCCAGGATGACGTCACCGCGCTGCTGTTTCTTCCTGCCGTAGAGGAGCTTGTGGGAGGACCGGAGGTCTCAGTGGATCCCGGTAAGTATGAGGTCATTAATCATGGTGCCGGCCGGGCAGGAGGCTGCAGTGAGGAGGGAGCAGACGCCGCTGATAACTCCAGACCGGTTCCATAGTGTCAGCGGCCACTCTGCTATCAGTGTGACTTATTGCAGGAGTGTGAGCTGCTGCAGATCAGGTCGGGCTGTCAGTGCCGGGTCATCGGCCTCATCCCTCCCCTGCAATAACTCACACTGAGCTCCAGCAGAGACATCACTACCCAGATCCTGCACTGATCACATCTGAGCCTGCAGCGCACATTACACTATATGGCCCATATTACATATAGAATATGTTACATCCTGTCCTGTAGGCCCATGTGTGATCAGTGCAGGGCATTGTATATCTGTGCACATGGGATACCACATCCAGTGTACAGAGTAGTGTGATACACTGTGTACACACATCAGATGGTATATAATAATGTGTATATTGTATAACATCTGGTGTCTGTATCACAGTATATTGTGTAACAGTCATGTATTCTCCTGTACACTGTACAGGGGCGTACCTTTGGGGGGCATGCGTCATATTTGCCCCTGCACAGCAATCAGGGGGGCACCATTAAAAAGTGAGGCAGCAGTATGGTGGGAGAAAATTGTAAGTGGAGAGTATTGGTGGAGAAAAGTGTGAGGGGCATAGTATAGAGAGTGGGTAGTGGGGGGGGGGATAAGCAGTATGGAGAAGGGGCAGCATGGTGGGCAGTGTGAGGGCACAGTATGCTGAGGAGGGGGAATGTGAGATTGAGTTGCACTATAGTGATTTTGGTACTGAGGGTGAGGGCAGTATAGAGAGGGGATAGCATGGGGACATTGTGAGGGTACAGCTCAGGAGGGGGCACAGTATAGACATTTGGAAGTATAGTGGGGACACAATGTACAGGACGGTGTGACGAGGGGGCCCAGAACTGAAAGAAGAGGCCATGTACCATAAGAGGGACATTGTGTGGGTCATTTTATGCAGGGAGCACAGTGAGGGGCAATTATTTATTCAGGCGCACAGCGTAGGTCATATATTTATATTTAGGAGCATTATAATCATTCTGCTATTTATTTATAAGGGCATAATGTTGAGATGTGCTGCAGAAGGCCCGGGAAGTCTGCAGACAGGAGCTGTGGATGTGAAAACTCATCATGACAAGATGGAGAAGAAAGAATAAGATGACTCCGATCAGAGAAGATGTCACCTACAAGGTACCTGGATGTAACTGTATGTTTGTGATACTCAATGCTTCATAAATACTGATAACTCCCAGCATTTTCTTACAATTGTTAAGGACATACTGGGAGTTGTTAATTCATGTGATACAAATGTATATGGGGATGTGACATTACAATATATTGTTGTAGTAAATTTGGTACTGTAGTCATGTATTGGTGGTTCTGGTGATATATTCGTTTACTGATGAGGGTGCTAGCAGGTGCGTAACTACCGCGGTCGTCATTATGACCGGGCCCGGGAGGTTAGGGGCCCGGCGCCCGCCAGGCAGATCAGCAGCCAGCTCCTGTCAGTGAGAGAGGAGCTGCGCTGTTCTGCCGCAGACCACGCGGCTGCTATTTGAACCGGTGCCGCCGACGACACCGGGCCCCCCTGCCTGGTGTCAACCGCGGCATTGGGACCCCCTGCCTGGTGTCAGCTGCAGCGGCTCCCCCATCACCGTGCACAGTAATGATGAAGCATAGCGCTGCCGCGCTATGCATCATCATTCTACCCCTGTGCCTGCGCCGTGACGTCACTCCCGTGCGACTGTTGTGCTAAATGCACAGAGTGCAGGACGGGAGGACGCCGACCGCAACACCGGGAGAACAAGCAGCGGGGAGGACGAGCGGCGGTGAGGACAGAGCAGCGGCAAATTCGAGCAGCGGCGAAGGAAGGAGGGGAGGACGACAGCGAGGACAGAGCAGCGGGGAGGACGAGCAGCGGCGGGGGAACGAGGAGAGCGGCGAGGACAGAGCGGCGGGGGAACGAACAGCGGCGAGGATAGAGCAGCGGCGAGGACGAGCAGCGGCGGGGGAACGAGGAGACGTGAAGAGAGAGGGTACACGGAGGTCAGAGGCTTGGGGAGGCTGCATTATTTTACATGGAGGCTGCATTATTATACATGCAGGCCTGGGGAGGCTGCATTATTATACATGGAGGCCTGGGGAGGCTGCATTATTATACATGGAGGCCTTGGGAGGCTGCATTATTATACATGGAGGCCTTTGGAGGCTGCATTATTATACATGGAGGTCTGGAGAGGCTGCATTATTATAAATGGAGGCCTGGAGAGGCTGCATTATTATACATGGAGGACTGGAGAGGCTGCATTATTATACATGGAGGCCTGGAGAGGCTGCATTATTATACATGGAGGCTTGCTGCTATATTATACATGGAGGCAGGCTGCATTATTATACATGGAGGCCTGGGGAGGCTGGCTGCATTATTATACTTGGAGGCCTGGGGAGGCTGGCTGCATTATTATACTTGGTGGCCTAGGGAGGCTGGCTGCATTATTATACATGCAGGCCTGGGGAGGCTGCATTATTATACATGGAGGCCTGGGGAGGCTGCATTATTATACATGGAGGCCTTGGGAGGCTGCATTATTATACATGGAGGCCTTTGGAGGCTGCATTATTATACATGGAGGTCTGGAGAGGCTGCATTATTATAAATGGAGGCCTGGAGAGGCTGCATTATTATACATGGAGGACTGGAGAGGCTGCATTATTATACATGGAGGCCTGGAGAGGCTGCATTATTATACATGGAGGCTTGCTGCTATATTATACATGGAGGCAGGCTGCATTATTATACATGGAGGCCTGGGGAGGCTGGCTGCATTATTATACTTGGAGGCCTGGGGAGGCTGGCTGCATTATTATACTTGGTGGCCTAGGGAGGCTGGCTGCATTATTATACATGGAGGCCTGGGGAGGCTGGCTGCATTATTATACATGGAGGCCTGGGGAGGCTGGCTGCATTATTATACATAGAGGCATGGAGAGGCTGGCTGCATTATTATACATGGAGGACTGGGGAGGCTGGCTGCATTATTATACATAGAGGCCTGGGGAGGCTGGCTGCATTATTATATATGGAGGCCTGGAGAGGCTGGCTGCATTATTATACATGGAGGGCTGGGTGCATATTATACATGGAGGATTATGGGGGTGCATTATACTATATGGAGAACTATGGGGGTGCAGTATAATATATGGAGGACTATGTGGGGCAGTATTATATATTATGTACTATGGGGTGAATTATAATACATGGAGAACTATGGGAAATGCATTATAATACATGGAGGACTATGGAGCTGCATTCTAATATATGAAGGGTTATGTGGGACCCTTTACACTATATGGAAGGCTATGTGGGGGCCATTATTGTGTTTGGAGAACTATATACGAGGGGGGACAAAGATACAATCAGGGAATGGGAACGTTTTGTGCTGAGGGGAAAAAGGCTCTTTCCCTCAGCACCCAGCTTTCCCATGCTCTGTTATACATCTTCTCTCAGCACCCAGCTTTCTCATGCTCTGATATAGGAAAGCTGAGTGCTGAGGGAAAGATGTATAGCAAAGCATGGGGAAGCTGGGTGCCGAGGACAAGATGGATATCAGAACATAAGAAAGCTGGGTGCTGATAGAGGGATTTCAGATCATGGGAAATCTGGGTGCTGAGGGTAAGAGCCAAGTGTCAGTGTCATTATCCTGTACCCCAAGTGTCGGTGTATGTGGAGGGGGGCCCAGATCTGAACTTTGCACCGGGGCCCATCAAACTCTAGTTACGCCACTGGGTGCTAGTGATGTATTTTGGTATTGCTTTTGGTTCTGGTGCTGTACACCGTGTGCAGAATTATTAGGCAACTTGTATTTTAGAGGATTTTTTTTATTATTGATCAACAGTTCTCAATCAACCCAAAAGACTCATGAATGTCAAAGCTTAATATTTTTGGAAGTTGGAGTGGTTTTTTTTTTTAGATTTGGCTATGTTAGAAGGATTCTGTTTGTGCAGGTAACTATTACTGTGCAGAATTATTAGGCAACTTAATAAAAACCAAATCTATTCCCATCTCACTTGTTTATTGTCACCAGGTAAACCAATATAACTGCACAAAATTTAGAAATAAACATTTCTGACATGCAAAAACAAACCCCCCAAAAATGAGTGCCCAATATCACCCCCTTTCTTTATGATGACACTCAGCAGCCGACCATCCATAGATTCTGTCATCGCTTGATCTGTTTACGCTCAACATTGCGTGCAGCAGCCACCACAGCCTCCAGACACTGTTCCGAGAGGTGTACTGTTTTCCTTCCCTGTAGATCTTACATTTTATGAGGGACCACAGGTGCTCTATGGGGCTCAGATCAGGTGAACAAGGGGGCCATGTCATTATTTTTCATCTTTTAGACCTTTACTGGCCAGCCACGCTGTGGAGTAGTTAGATGCATGTGATGGAGCATTGTCCCGCATGAAAATGTTTTTCTTGAACGATACCGACTTCTTCCTGTACCACTGCGTGAAGAAGTTGTCTTCCAGAAACTGGCAGTAGGTCTGGGAGTTGAGCTTCACTCCATCCTCAACCCGAAAAGGTCCCACAAGTTGATCTTTGATGATCCCAGCCCATACCAGTGCCCACCTCCACCTTGCTGATGTCTGAGTCGGAGTGGAGCTCTATGCCCTTTACTGATCCAGCCTCTGGCCCAACCATCTGCCCATCAAGAGTCACTCTCATTTCATCAGTCCATAAAACCTTTGAAAAATCAGTCTTAAGATATTTCCTGGCCCGGTCTTGACGTTTTATCTTCTGTTTCTTGGTCAGAGGTGGTGGTTTTTCAGCCTTCCTTACCTTGGCCTGTCCCTGAGTATGGCACACCTTGTGCTCTTTGATACTCCAGTAACGTTGCAGCTCTGAAATATGGCCAAACTGGTGGCAAATGGCATCTTGGCAGCTTCACGCTTGATTTTTCTCAATTCATAGGGAGTTATTTTGCGCCTATTTTGCTTCTTGCGACCCTGTTGGCTATTTGCCATGAAACGCTTGATTGTTCGGTGATCACGCTTCAAAAGTTTGGCCATTTCAAGACTGCTGCATCCCTCTGCAAGACATCGCACAATATGGACTTTTCAGAGCCCGTCACATCTCTCTTCTGACCCATTTTACCAAAGGAAAAGAAGTTGCCTAATAATTAAACACCCCTTATATAGGGTGTTGATGTCATTACACCACACCCCTCCTCATTACAGAGATGCACATCTCCTGATTTACTTAATTGGTAGTTGGCTCTCAGCCTATACAGCTTGGAGTAGGACGACATGTATAAAAAGTATCATGGGAGCAAAATACTCATTTGCCTAATAATTCTGCACACAGTGTATTTATGTACATTTTACTGATTCTGATCCTGTACACACGTAGCAAGCCATAATTTGTAAAATTACATGACCGCAAGGGTTTCTACATTATGTTAGTAGCATTAAAGGTGTTGTCCAGGTTTGTGATGAAAGTTTCTATGTGACTGCAGACTTCTGAATGCTCAGTGTGCACACTGCACACTGTCAGGACTCTCCGATGCCAGCAGTGAGCGCTTGAGGGCATGTAACTATTGAGTGAGGCTGCAGACGTCCTAATTTGAATGTGGCCGGAAGTAAGCAAATCGCATACTTGCAGTGCCATGACTACTTGCTCATGGCACGGGAAAATCATGACAGTGTGCAGTCCGCAAGCTGTGAGAATTCAGAAGTCTGCAGTCATATAGGATAACTACAAATTTTCCTTGTCGACCTGGATAACCCCTTTAATAATAAAAGTAAGCCCCGTAGCATGCCCAATCAAACAACCTGTAATATACTCAATGTAAGGATTTAGCTCTGCTTGCTAATTCCAGAAGTGATCACATGACCACTTGCAGGTCATTTTAATACTTTGAATCACAATTAGCTTCTCTTCCTGCTTCTCTTTATGGGCTGTAGTATTTCACTGAACATTGAGAGAATTAGGAAGAGCAGCTCATCGGCACGTGTGAAAATGGCGTATGAGCGGTCACCTGACAACTACTCAAACCGCATAAGCCGTGTATAGAAGGGGGCGCCAAACTGAACTCCTACTCCATGGACAGGAAAACCTAGATCCACCTCTGATACTGTGTATGGCATACCGTGTACAGACATCAGCTGCTATGTACTACTCCGGAGACAATACAATAGAGAGCACATTGTGATTTTCAGCAACCATTGCTGCCAGTGAGAACTTTCCCTTTCTTTATTTTTACTATTACTTGGCTGTCTTAACATTGGGATCAATAAAAAAATGTGAGTAACTTTACTTTCTGAGTATAAGTGACGGCTGTGAGTGATCCTGGACTGTGTCTGTATTGTAGTGCTGTAAATCTGAATGTGGCAGAACAGGATAAGATCCAAGCTCATTGGATTTATATCTAAATGCTACATTCGCACTCTACTGTTATGACTAAAAATGTTAACGTTATGGGGCCCCCACCAGATTTTCTGCCCAGGGGCCCCCACCAACCTTAATCCGGCCCTGGGTATGCACACCAGTGTCTATGGAAGGGGAATACATGTAATAGCAGAAACTGCTGTGTGAATACTGACATGAAAAATCCAATAGTGTAGATTTTTTAGGTTGTTGCACCCAGTTCAAACTCAGAATGGTGTTCCAGACGTTATTTCTTGGTTGATTTGTAGTCTTTCGTTTGTGAACCCTCCCCAACCACACCTATTGCCAATCCATATCATACGCATAAATAGCCTGGGTCTCAGCTTCCCATACACGGTAAGTTTTTTAACTGCATGAGAGGACACACACTAGCTAGGGACCCCAACGTAGAGAAATACTTAGGCGTAGTGTTGGGGCTCTGTTGCATTGATCAATTCAATAGCTACATTTCTCTTTATTCATATGTTCATGGCAGTAATGCAGATTCCATTTTTCATACTTTCACTCTTACATATAGCTATTGAATTTTTCATGTCAGTATTCACACAGCAGTTTCTACTTTTCATATATTCTCCTTACATAGTCACTGGTGTGCATACCTTCTCTCCATATAGTGTAGATTTTTTAGGTTTTTGCACCCTGTTCAGACTCAAAATGGTGTTCCAGACATTATTTCTTGATTGATATGTAGGCTACAAAAACTGACCTGGGGATCCCGCTTCACCTACGGGAAGCGTAAACAACTAGATGCATAACCATCACCCCAGATGTCTGACCTGCAGCCCCAGTAACCATACTGGAACCGTAGGTGGCGTCACGAAAAACACTATTTATTTTTTTATTATTTATTTTTTATTATTATTATTATTTACTGACTTTCAGTGACCACCAGGGCTATGGGACTGGGCACAGGCCCCCATGACATAATCCCATTATCCAACGCCCGGATCAGAGTACCCCACGGCCCTGGGGTGGGTCATGTGCTTGACAGTTTGCTCAGGCCATGGATCCCGCTGAGTCTTAGGAGTCCTATGACCCCTCACTAACGGAGATGTTTCAGGAGATGACCCATTTAACGAGAGCAGCAGGATCAAATTCTGACCTTCCTGCAGTTGAACAATCGTCTAAACGCCCTATCACTGGCTGCTTAACCTGACCATGCTATTTGTACCTTGGGAGATCCTACTCTGTTTGCACCTCCTGCACCTGGAGCTGATCCAGGCTTGTCTGCTCCGCCTCATTTCAACGGTGATCCTAAACAATGCTGAGGATTTATTAATCAATGCACGCTTCACTGTGAACTGCTGGCCCACCAGCTCCCCTCAGATCGGGCCGAAGTGGTGTTTTTGATATCCCATCTGGGAGGAGAGGCCCTTCCATGGCTCAACCCTTTATGGAAGATAGGGGACCTTGTAACCCTGAATCTGCAGGCCTTCCTGGGGGTGTTACACAAGGTCTTTGACGAACCGGGTCGTATCACCGCTGCAGCATTCAGTGCAATCTCCCGCTGCGACAGCTAAGTTTGACTGCGGGTTAATATGCAGTCTGGTTCCACACATGGTCTTCTAAACTTGGATGGCACAACGAGGTGCTGCTAGCTGCCAGGGAGCGTCTGTCCAGAAGTATTAAAGTCAAACTGGCTAGGCGCGTTTCCCGCTACCCTTGATGATTATCTAATTTCCTTGGTATCAGAATGAATCTTAGGTTTCCTCTCACATGTCAGCGCTCTGGAGCTTTCCTGAAAACTATGAGTCAGGCTCTGTCCTTCTAGAATACCGCTCATTCCCTAGCCTTCCGCATGTGTTGTCACTCCTGAACCTATGCAGGTTGACCGCTTCAAGCGGTTTGAGCAACGACTGGAACACCTTCGTGCCAAGGGACTGTGCTACTACTGTGGTAGCATGGAACATCTTATCTGCTCTTGTCCCGAGAAGTTGGGAAATTCCCAAGCCTAGGGTCTGTTGGAGAGGCTACCCTGGATGAGATAAACTCCTCTCCATCGTTGACTCTGTCTGTATCATTATCATATGGAGTTACCCGGTTTATTGAGACAGCCTACTTGAATTCTGGATTCGCTAGAAACTTCATGCAACAGGCCGTAGAGGATCGGTATCAAGATTCCTGTCTGACCTCTCCACAGTCCCTTGTTGGTTTCATCTGTCAATGGAAGGGCCCTATCCAAAGCTGTTCATTTTGTTACTGACTTGGTGAAGCTTCAGGTAAGGATACTGCATACAGAAAAGATCACCTTTCATATGCTTTCATAGCCTGTCACATCCACCTCTCCTGGGCCTGCCTTGGCTGGGTGTACATGAGCCATCTTAGACTGGAGATCTGGTGAGATGCTGAGTTGGGGACAGTCTTGTCATGAAAGGTGTCTCACTCTTATTATTATTATTATTATTATTATTATTATTATTATTTATTTATAGAGCACCATTGATTCCATGATTCCTATACGTCCAGTCCGGTCACAGGTGACACCATCTAGTCTGTCAGGTGTCGCTTACTGGTCATACTGTCAAATCACGAGTCTGCCAAACGTCTTCTAGGCAGCCTAGATGGTTTTTGTTTTTTACCATTTTTAAATAGTCTTTATAGGTCTTCAGTGCAAGCAGTCGGCTTGTATTCACCTGTGGAAACTTTGTTATTGTTGTTGCAGTTCCTCTCCCTAATTCATCTAGAGATAAGTTATTTGTATACGTTCCTCTGTGTATTCCATGTGTGTTCTTTAGTACTTAGTGGGATTCACTGAGCACTCATCCCATCCATTCCCTACCTAGGGCCCAGCTCAGAGTTAGTGAGGGTTAGGTATCTTGCTCGGCGTATAGGTGTGGAACTTATCTAGGCTGGTGAACGAAGCTAGGGCCCATTGGTAGGTTTGGTCAGGGGTCACAATCTCCCCCTTCCCTAGACACATGGTTTCCCTTCCCTTTCGCCATTTGCTCGGTACTGTCCCATACACATACAACAATGTCTTCGATAAGAAGGAAGCGGAGACATTATCTCCACATAGGCCATATGATTGACCTTTTGACCTGCTTCCAGGATCCTCACCTCAAGGCCAAAACTACCCTTTGTCTCAGGCTGAGATCCAAGCCACGTTCGATTAGATCAAGGAGAATATGGCAAGGGGATTCATCCAGAAGTCTTCCTCACCAGCAGGAGCTGAATTCTTTAAGAAAAACGATGGAACTTTCTCGCATTGTATAGAGCTCTCAACCAGATTCCGATTAAAAACATCTGTTGCCACGAATTCCGGAATAGTCTTACGGGTGTCTGGATATTTACCAAGTTCGATCTGAGAGGCGCTTACAATCTAATCTGCATACGCCAAGGCGATGAATTGAAGACCACTTTCATCACCCAGGACAGTCTCTATAAAGTACAGAGTTATGCCGTTTAGGCTGAGCTGTCTTCCAAGAGTTTGTGAATGACACATTCAGGGATCATCTTTACTCTTGCTTTGTGGTTTATTTTAATGGTATCCTGGTCTTCTCTCCAGATCTGCCCTCTCATAGGAGGAACATTCACCAGTTGTTGCTTTGTCCTATGTTGCAGGGGCAGTTCTTACCCAAAGTCTCCTGATGAATGGCAATTTGCACTTTCTTCTCAAAGGTCTTCTCTGCTTTTTAACGCAACTACTCAATTGGCGACCATGAGTTATTGGTGATTAAGATGGCTTTAGGGGAGTCTAGTTACCTATGCAAAGGGACATTCCATCCAGTCATCATTTACACTGAACTACGTTTACCTGCAGTTCACAAAAAGGCTGAATCTGTGCCATTGTACAGTGAAGGAAATAATAATTTGATCCCTTGCTGATTTTGTAAGTTTGTCCACTGATAAAAACATGAATAACCTATAATTTTAAGGGTAGGTTAATTTTAACAGTGAGATACTATCCATAATAAAATCCAGAAAATCACATTGTATAAATTATATAAATTTATTCGCAATTTGCAGAGAGAAATATGTATTTGATCACTTTGGCAAACAAGACGTAATACTTGGTGGCAAAACCCTTGTTGGCAAGCACAGCAGTCAGACATTTTTTGTAGTTGATGATGAGGTTTGCACACGTCAGGAGGTCCACTCCTCTGAAGATCACATCTAAATCATTAAGATTTTGAGGCTGTTGCTTGGCAACTCGGAGCTTCTGCTCCCTCCTTAAGTTTTCTATGGGATTAAGGTCTGGAGACTTACTAGGCCACTTCATGACCTTAATGTGCTTCTTATTGAGCCACTCCTTTGTTGCTTTGGCTGTATATTTTGGGTCATTGTTGTGCTGGAAGATCCAGCCACAACCCATTTTTAATGTCCTGGCGGAGGGAAGTAGGTTGTCACTCAGGAGTTTACGGTACATGGCTCCATCCATTGTCCCATTTATGTGGTGAAGTAGTCCTGTGCCCTTAGCAGAGAAACACCCCCAAAACATATTTCCACCTCCATGCTTGACAGTGGTGACGATGTTCTTTGGGTCATAGGCAGCATTTTTCTTCCTCCAAACACGGCGAGTTGAGTTAGGGCCAAAGAGCTCAATTTTTGACTCATCTGACCACAGCACCTTCTTCCAATCACTGTCAGAATCATCCAGATGTTCATTGGCAAACTTCTGATGGACTGCATGTGCCTTCTTGAGCAGTGGGACTTTGCGGGTATTGCAGGATTTTAAGCTATTACGGTGTAATGAGTTACCAGTGGTTTTCTTGGTGACAGTGGTCCCAGCTGCCTGGAGATCATTAACAAGTTTCCCCTGTGTAGTTTTAGGTTGATCTATCACCTTCCTCATGATCCTGGATATCTCACGAAGAGAGATTTTGCATGATGCCCCTGATCGATGTCGATTGACACTCCTTTTGTATTTCTTCCATTTGCTTACTATTGCACCAACACTTGTCTCCTTCTCATCCAGCGTCCTACTTATGCTTTTGTAGCTAAATTCAGCCTTGTGCAAGTCTATCATCTTGTCCCTGACATCCTTAGGCTATGTGAGCACGCTGCGGTTTTTTTTTATATATATATATCACAAAGATGCAGCGTTTTTATCTTGTGGTGACTACAAAGAAGCAGCGTTTTTATCTTTGTGGTGACTACTTTGAGCAGCGTTTTCGGCTTTAAAAAAATAAACCGCAGGAGTCCTCCACCTGTCAGAAGTGAGCCGCGGGATTAGCACTGACGTCACTCAGGTAATGTGCGGCGACACCGCACATCACCTGAGTGAAGTCACCGCTGAACTGGCGGCTCACATCAGCTGCGGCCTGATTATGCGGTTACAAGTGGAGGACTCCCGCTGTCGCAGCACATCACCTGACGGAAGTCACCGCTGATCTCGTGGCTCACTTGAGCCGCAGTCTAATTTGCGGTAACAGGTGGAGGACTCCAGTCAGGTGATGTGCGGTGATAGCTGTAGTCCTCCACTTGTTACAGCAAATCCAGCCGCGACTGAAGTGAGCGCGAGATCAGCGGTGACTTCAGTCAGGTAATGTGCGGTGACAGCTGAAGTCCCCGCTGATCCCGCGCAGCTCACTTTACTTGCGGCCTTACCCTCACAGAGAGCAGTCGTGCTCTATAGTCGCTCCCTGTAATTGTCAGATGTAGCAAAGCTGGATGCGTCGTGGGAGCTCATGTGGATTACGTTGGACCTGGAGGGGTGTTTTAGGGATTAATAAAGTGGCAAAAGAGGGGTCTTTTTTAGTGGGCTTTTTTTTCAAATAAAGGTTTTTTTTGGGTGATTTTATTTAATATCACTCACAGCTTAGTGATGAGGGGGTGTTTCATAGATACCTGCCATCTCTAAGATAGGACTTAGTGGCAGCTATGGGCTGCTGCCATTAACTCCTTATTACCCCTAATGCAACCGCACCAGGGTAATCTGGATGAGCCAGGTAGAGTCTTGAGACTGTGGCATCGAATGGATGTAGCAATTCCAGGCGGCTGCTTGCTGATATTTTTAGGCTGGGGCTCCCCATTACGTGGGGCTCCCCCACCCTGAGAATACCAGCCCTCAGCCTTGTGGCTTTACCTTGGCTGGTATCAAAATTGGGGGGGACTGCACACCGTTTTTTTAATTTATATTACTGCACAATATAGACCCGCCCACCGGCGTCTGTGATTAGTTGCAGTGAGACAGCTGTCACTTAGCGTGGGGGCGCATCTGCCTGCAACCAATCACAGCCACCAGTGAGCAGGGAAGGAGTGAATTTATTACGTGCCTAATGAGCGGCTGTCTCGGAAAGATGAAAGCGCTGCCACGGCAGCAGTTTGACTGCTGATTGGTGATCGGTGAGTATATAGCGCTTGCTCCTACCCCTTTGCGCCCGATTCTGGTCCCCATAGACTTTATATGGGGAGCAGTAGCTGGCCAAATACCAGGCCTCCCAAAATGCAGGGACAAAATGCAAAAAGAATTGACATGCTGCATCTTTGTGGTCACCACAAAAACGCAGCTAAAAAAAACTGCAATGTGCGGACAGCAAAAATGAAATCTCATACACTTTGCTGGGGAAGGAGAGTCATGCAGTTTTTAGAACAAAGATGCACCAAAAAAACGCGCAAAAACGTGGCAAGAAACGCAGCATGCGCACATAGCCTTAGAAAGCTCTTTGGTCTTACCCCTGTTGTACAGGTTAGAGTGATTAATTGAGTTTGTGGACAGGAGTCTTTTATACAGGTGACAATTTAAGACAGGTGTCTTTAATGCAGGTAACGAGTTCAGTAGGAGTGTGTAAGTGGTCTGTAGGAGCCAGAACTCTTAATGGTTGGTAGAGGATCAAATACTTATTTCTCTATGCAAAATGCAAATTTATATAATTTATACCATGTGATTTTCTGGATTTTATTTTGGATATGCTATCACTCACTGTTAAATTATCCTACCCTTAAAATTATAGGCTGTTTGTGTCTTTGTCAGTGGACAAACTTACAAAATCAGCAAAGGATCAAATAATTATTTCTTCACTGTAGGTGGTCGCTGTTCTTTGCACGCTTTGACTTTATTCTTCATTTTTCGCCGGCAGACAAAACCGTCATGGCAGATGCCTCTCTCTAGGTCCTTCCTACCAATGACCAAGAGGAGAAGCCTCAAGATATCATCGGTTCATCCAAGATGATTACTCAGATTCCTCCAGGGAAGACGTTTTGTCCAACACGAATAGTATGCAAGTTCTGTTGTGGGATTACTTTTCAAATGTGGCTGGCAATGCCAGACAGAAAAAGACCATCCACCTTATCTTGCAACATTATTGGTGGCCAACATGTGAAAAGATATTATGGAATGCGTTTCTACCTGTCTATTGAAGATAACTCACTTAACCCCATTGCCTGATCTTCCATCTGCTCCAGTGGTCGTTGAGAAGTCCATCCAATATATCTTTCGCCATCCACCGCATCCATTCACATCCAGATTCTGCAGAGCTACTTTTCAGTCTTGAATGTATCCTTGGATTTCTCTTCTGCATACCATCCTCTGTTCAACGGTAAGATGGAGCTGGTCAATCAGATACCGTCTAATTTTCTGGTGCATTTTACGAATGTGCATCACGACGACTGGGTCAAGCGTTTACCTTGGCCAGAATTATCATATAATAATCATGTAAGTAAGGCCTCTGCAAAGTCTCCATTTTTTGTGGTCTATGATCAGCAACCTAATGTACCCCTTCTGATGTCTACCACTTCTGGCATTCCTGCAGCCGATGCTCCCACTAAGGATTTCTCCAAGAACTGGGAGAACACCAATGCTACTCTTGAGATGAGAAATAATCATAACAGATGAAAAGAAATGCTGACAAGAGACGCATGGATCCTCCATCTTTTCTTCCAGGGAATAAGGTGTGACTCTTCTCGAGATACATCCATCTTAAGATTGCATTTTATAAGTTGGGTCATAGCTTTATCGGTCCCTTTTGAGGTCATCAGGCAAAACGGTGCCATGTCCTACAAGTTGAAGCTTACCACCTCATTACATGTACCCAACTCCTTTCTCTTCTAAAACTGGTCATCCTGAGTCACTTGAAGGACTCTTGTTCCGCCCCTGTGCCTTGATGTATTTGAAATGAAGGGAATCTTGGCCATGAAGAAGGTGTGGGGTTAGATGCTTTTCCTGGTTAACTGGAAATGGTTTGGTCACGAAGAGAGATCGTTGGAGCCCAGGGAGAATATTAATTTTCCATTTATCCTGAAGAGATTTCTTTTAAGCCTGGAGAAGACGGGGCGTACAGAGGGGTTACTGTAACGCTGGTGTCCCTACACTGCTCCTCTTCTTGCTTCTAGCAGGGATGCCAGTGCACTTACCACTGTGGCTGCACACTTGGTCCTTCTGTCCCAGGTCCTGCACACGTTGTCCTGGCAATGGGCTTGGGGCGCATGCACGCTTACCACTTCTTAAAGGGGCAGTGCACACACTTTGGAAGTGTCCCTAGCCTATGGCTGGGAGGCACTGGCTATGTAAGGCACCCTCCACTGTAAGTAGGTGCCTGAGCTACTTTAGTGTCTACTTTATTTCTGCACCACGTTCTACTACATTGTCAGGTCCCTGTTTCTGAACCAGTCCTGTCTGTACCAATACCACTCTTGCCAGTATCTGAACCCAAATCCGTTGTGCCTATATCTGAACCTGTCCTGTCTGTACCAGAACTCATCCTACCTGTACCTGGAGCTGAACCTGTCTTGCCTTGCTTCAGCTCTGACCCAGTCATCAGTACCGACTCCTGTCTGCTTCTCCGTCCAGATTGCCCTCTGTATCTGTCTTCCTAACGTTTTGGGGTCAGCAGCTGCAGTACAAGTGACTGTCCTGAAATGATACTTGGTGTCTACCGGCAACCAAGTCCAACCTTGCCATCAGAGGCTCTGGTGAAAACCCAGTGTGCACATAGTCATGCCCCTCCAGGGTAAGCCCACTCTGTGGCACAGTGGTTCAACACCCACGTGCATGACACTATGCTGTGTCTTCTGGTTACAATGAAAAGCACAACACTGTGTTAGGCCTATCATGATGGATCCAAATGTACTCCGTTGATTTATAACAGGATCCCTTATGGTGTCTGACTTTGTAAAAGCAAGAATAGTGCTGCATTCTCTCCTATTTTTGTCATAAAATGTAATGGAACTGTTGATGGATGCTATGTGAATATAGCCTTAGAGATAATATAATACCAATAAACTATTGTAGTACATGAAAAAAACACAGAAGGTGCAGAGAAACCCTTGAATAAAGGGGTTGTCCACTACTTGGACAGACCCTTCTTAAAGGGAACCAAACATCAGGATTTTCGTATATAAGGTAAAGCCAGTGTAGTACTGGCACTATCAGGCACAGGCTGTACATACCATTAGTGGTCAACTCGGATGTTTAGGCTGTGAAATCCAAGTTTATGAAATTTGAAAATCCATCCACTTTTTGACTGACGTGTGCACTTCTCCAGATAATATCCAGGAGGGTTATGCACATTCATGGAGGGGGGTGATTACCTAGAATTCTAAATACGCACATATAGGGTTTGTACAAACTGTAGAGCACCTACCTTTTCACAGCCTATTGGTCACGCTCATCCTATTAGCTCAGGTGAACTGCCCAGCACTCTGAAAGGGCTTGGCTGCACCAACCAGCATCAATGGTCCTCATTCATTTCCTATCCCATGACAGCAGCGCATGTGAGCGAGTGTACCCACCCCCAGGAACAAGAAACCTTTCTGAAAAATAAAAGGGGTGGCACCTCTCCAAAAACCCAGTATGTTTTCCTGGAAGAGGATACCTGTTACCTGGAGTTTTCCAGGTTAGGAGTTCTCCAGGATCCTGGTGTCATAAGCCGCACTGGTTGCATGCACGCCTCCTTCCTCATGCCTTGGGTAACTGTTGGGCAGTGGAGCCACGGGTTGCCTGCGGGGCGGGAGTTCTGGCCGGTGCTTGTTCCTCTATGTGAGTGGCTGGAGCAGTGCAACCACGGCCGCTTCCGGAGATCGGGAGGGCAGAGCCGCAGGCACCGTCATGCGCCGGAGGAAGCACAGGTCCGTATGCAGAGGCGCGAGCCTAGCTACCACTTCTAGTGAGTTGAGGGCTCATGGATGGATGTGATGGTGCACGCCAGGGATGGCATCACAAGCCACCTCCTAGATCGGAGGGGGAGCCTGTCAGATTCAAAACAGAGTTGGGAAACAAAGATACTCGTGTTCCTGTGGCACCGTTGGTAAAGTGGCCTCCAAGATGGAAGCTCCCACATCGCCCATCGTTGCTGCAGAAGACTCCAAACCTGCTCCTACTGCGCTAGCTGCTTGGGCTCAGAATGGGTAAGTGTGATCTTCCACGACATGTACTGACCCCCCCCCTCCTTTTTGTCCCTAATAAATTCAGGCCAAGAAAGCAGTAGCAAAGACCAAACATAGGGAATGTGTGTTGTGCAAGAAGTTCCTACCACGATCAAATGAAAAGAGGTTCTGCCAACCATGTTTTGAATAGACAATGGCAGATGACTCTTCAACCATGTTGCAGTAAATCAGGTCCTTAATCAAGGATGAGGTTAAAGATACAGTGAAAAGGGAGATGAGTCTTGTAGGAGCCCCCGCCGCATCCACCAGTAAAACTCAGTCTCCATCTGAAGATAGGTCTCAGGAAGATAGGGAGGAGCCGGGTGAATTGGGGTCCACATCTGAGCCATCATCATCTGATGAGGAGTATGATGAACCATGCTTTCGGGCAGAGGACATGGGCCAACTCCTAAAAATCATAAGAGCTACTATGGGGGTGGAATGCCCGAAAAAGCAGCGATCAGTCCAGGACTCCATGTTTACCAATCTAGAGGAGCGTAAGCATGGTCTTCCCGGTCCATAAAAATCTACTCAGCTTGATTAACAAGGAATGGAAAAATACGATCAGGAAGGTATCGGTCCCCCAAATCCTTAAAATGAAATATCCTTTCCCTGAGGAGTTATGCCAGTCTTGGGAAAAAGCGCCCAAAATAGATGCTGCGATTGCCAAGATCTCAAACTGTAGCTCTGCCATTTGAGGATTTAGGTTCCCTTCAAGATCCTCTGGACAAGAAAGTAGATGCTTTCCTTAAAGGAACCTGGGAAACGGCAGTGGAATCATTCAAACCTAACATCACTGCCACCTGTACCGCAAGGTCCCTTGTGAAATGGCTCGAGAAGTTTGGTATCCAGATTAGGGACAAATGCTCTAGGGTAGTCATGGCGAACCTTTTACAGGCCGAGTGCCCAAACTGTAGCCCTAAACCCAATTTTTTTTCCGAAGTGCCAACCAATCCTACTATATAAAGAATTGATTTTAATCTTACCTTTGCCGTCTTCTCCTCAGCAGGGGACATCACACTCATGCTTACCACACATTGAAGCTGAGCCCCTGCCCTTTCCAGACACAGCAGTTGGATTGATCTTTCTGGAAAAAATTGCAGCATATTAGACAGAGATTTTAGTCTGGAATGCAATCAGATGTCACCCTGTAATCCACATCTACATTTCAAAGTCTGAACATCTCAAAATCCCATAAAGACGTACGAGTGGCTCCCCTCCCCTTTCATTGTGTAGTTCTGTCCCCCTTCCTCGGCGACTTCGTGGTAAACATGTCCCCCATCCTGATATATATTTCCTACATTCTGGTATATTTGTCCCCATCATGGCCCCATCCTGGTAAATGTCCTCCATCCTGGTAAATGTTACCCATTCTTGCATGTTCCCCCATGCTGGTAAATGTACCCCATCCTGACATATTGCCGATCCTTGTAAATGTTCCCCCATCCCGGCATGTACCCCATTCCTGGTAAATGTTCCCAATCCTGGTTAATTTACCCCATCCAGGTAAATGTACACCTTCCTGGTAAATGTACCCTATCGTGGCATGTTTCCTCCATCCTGGCATGCATATTTCCCCATCCTGGCATGCATGTTTTCCTCCATCCTGGCATGTATGTTTCCCCCCCATCCTGGCATGTATGTTTCCCCCCCATCCTGGCATGCATGTTTTCCTCCATCCTGGCATGCATGTTTCCTCCATCCTGGCATGCATGTTTCCTCCATCCTGGCATGCATGTTTCCTCCATCCTGGCATGCATGTTTCCCCATCCTGGCATGCATGTTTCCTCCATCCTGGCATGCATGTTTTCCTCCATCCTGGCATGCATGTTTCCTCCATCCTGCCATGCATGTTTCCTCCATCCTGCCATGCATGTTTCCTCCATCCTGCCATGCATGTTTAGCCCATCCTGCCATGCATGTTTTCCCCATCCTGCCATGCATGTTTTCCCCATCCTGCCACGCATGTTTTCCCCATCCTGCCATGCATGTTTTCCCCATCCTGCCATGCATGTTTTCCCCATCCTGCCATGCATGTTTTCCCCATCCTGGCATGTATGTTTCCTCCATCCTGGCATGCATGTTTCCTCCATCCTGGCATGCATGTTTCCTCCACCCTGGCATGCATGTTTCCTCCATCCTGCCATGCATGTTTTCCCCATCCTGACATGCATGTTTTCCCCATCCTGGCATGCATGTTTCCTCTATCCTGGCATGCATGTTTCCTCCATCCTGGCATGCATGTTTCCTCCATCCTGGCATGCATGTTCCCCCCCCATGCTGGCATGCGTGTTCTCCCCCCCCATGCTGGCATGTGTGTTCTCCCACCCCATGCTGGCATGTGCGTTCCCCCACCCCCACGCTGCCATGTGCATTCCCCCACCCCACGCCATGTGCGTTCCCCCACGCTGCCATGTGCGTTCCCCCTCTCCCACCCCACGCTGCCATGTGCGTTCCCCCTCTCCCACCCCACGCTGCCATGTGCGTTCCCCCCACCCCACGCTGGCATGTGCGTTCCCCCTCTCCCACCCCCACGCTGCCATGTGCGTTCCCCCACCCCCACGCTGCCATGTGCGTTCCCCCACCCCACGCTGCCATGTGCGTTCCCCCACGCTGCCATGTGCGTTCCCCCTCTCCCACCCCACGCTGCCATGTGCGTTCCCCCTCTCCCACCCCACGCTGCCATGTGCGTTCCCCCCACCCCACGCTGGCATGTGCGTTCCCCCTCTCCTACCCCACGCTGGCATGTGCGTTGCCCCTCTCCCACCCCACACTGGCATGTGCGTTCCCCCTCTCCCACCCCACGCTGCCATGTGCGTTCCCCCTCTCCCACCCCACGCTATGTGCGTTCCCCCTCTCCCACCCCACGCTGCCATGTGCGTTCCCCCTCTCCCACCCCACGCTGCCATGTGCGTTCCCCCTCTCCCACCCCATGCTGCCATGTGCGTTCCCCCTCTCCCACCCCACGCTGCCATGTGCGTTCCCCCTCTCCCACCCCACGCTGCCATGTGCGTTCCCCCTCTCCCACCCCATGCTGCCATGTGCGTTCCCCCTCTCCCACCCCACGCTGCCATGTGCGTTCCCCCTCTCCCACCCCACGCTGCCATGTGCGTTCCCCCTCTCCCACCCCACGCTGCCATGTGCGTTCCCCCTCTCCCACCCCACGCTGCCATGTGCGTTCCCCCTCTCCCACCCCACGCTGCCATGTGCGTTCCCCCTCTCCCACCCCACGCTGCCATGTGCGTTCCCCCACCCCATGCTGGCGCTGCCGCACACGAGTTATAAAAAAAAAAAAAGCAACACACCTGCACACGCTCCTGCGCTGCTGGGTACTCAGTTCCCACGCGGCCAGCAGACGGCGCCGGCGCTGCTCTCTGACGCTCCTCCGTCTCCTAGGCAACCCACTGCAGCCTGGGGGAGGAGGGGTGTCAGAGCGGAGGAGAAATGTCTCCTCCGCTCCAACACAGATTTGATCTGCCGGCGCGACTGCACTAGCAGACTAAAGCTGCAGCATCGGGTGACAGCACGCGTGCCACCAGAATGGGCTCAGCGTGCCCCTGGTGGCACGCGTGCCATAGGTTCGCCATCACTGCTCTAGGGAATGGTTATTAGAGGCCCTGCCCACTATACAGAAGGCAGCAAATTTATTTTCTGATGCTTTGGTGGTTGGTGTCAGATTAGCCGCCCGTGCCTGTGCACTCTCTAATTCTAGTAGGAGGGCATTATGGCTAAAAATTTGGAATGCAGACTTCTAATCAAAAATGAATTTATGCGTGGTGCCGTGCCAAGGAGAGTATTTGTTTGCAGCTGCCTTAGATGATATCCTGGAAAAGGTAGTGGACAAAAAGAAAACATTGAGAGGTTCCTTTAAGACTTCAGGAGGGGGTAGGAAGAGCCATAAGGATAACAGGGAGCATCCTTGGGCATGAGATAAGGCCCAGACAAAAGGTTTTCTATTCAACAAGCCCTCCCATAAAGGAACCCCTAAGTGGCAATGACGACAAGTCCCGGGTGAGGGGGAGGTTAAGTTACTTTTTCCCCCAGTGGTAGGCTCTTCTGGCCTCGGCCTGAGTTCTAATTACTGTCTCCCTGGGTCTCGGGCACTATTTTTCTTCCCTCCCTCCACAGTGAGTAATAAGTAACCAGATAGCCACAAAAAAATAAGGGGACACTAGAACGGGAAGTCCTCTCCTTATTGGAAAAAAAATTTTTAATCAGGGTGTCAGAGTCAGAGCGGAGAACGGGGTAATACAGCAACCTATTCCTAATAAAAAAAAAACCTGATGGGTCCTTTCAGACCATCTTCAATTTAAGATCTCTGAACCGCTATTTGGTAGTAGAGAGGTTCAAGATGGACACCCTGAAGTCAGCAGTGGGACTACTATTCCCCCTCTGCTACATGGCAGTGATAGACCAGACAGATGCGTACTACCATGTCCCAATCCACAAAGAACACCAAAAATATTTAAGGCTGGCAGTAAACATAAAAGGAGAACTGACAAACCTGCAGTACCAGTGCCTCGCATTCGGCATTTCGGCAGCCCCGAGGGTTTTCACCAAGATTGTGGCGGATGTAGCATCCTTTTAAGGAACGACTTTTTAATCGCGGGAAAGTCAGAAAGGGGATCGTTTGGTGGCAGTCAACCAAGTCTCCACAGTCCTATCCGACCTCAGATGGTTAATAAACGAAGCAAAATCAAAATGGCACCCCGCCCAAGTTCAGATATTTTTGGGCATCACTCTGGACTCTGTGCGTCAGTATTGTTTCCTCCCGATAGAAAGAATTAAAAAAATAAAACAAAGGTCCTGTCGGCTCAGAAACAGCCGAACATGGTACTGAGACTTGCAATGTCTTTGTTAGGTTCCCTAATGTCCACGATTTCTGCAGTCCAATGGACTCTGTTCTACACCAGAAGCCTTCAGGGGCAGATCTTGGCTGCTCAAGCAGCGGAACTGGACCTGGAACACAAGTTCCTTCTCTCAGACCAGGTCCTCATATCACTGGATTGGTGGCGGGACAAGCAAAACCTGAGGAATGGAGTTCCCTGGAATTACAAAGATCCGGTAGTAATCACCACAGACGCAAGCCCAATGGGTTGGTGAGCTCATCTGAAAGATTAGTACCTACAGGGGGAGTGAGACCTAGCCCTCAGGGACAGCTCCTCGAACTTGAAGGAGCTGACAGCTGTGCCAAAAGCGTTACAGGTAGTTCTGGAAGCCATTTCAGGAGAAAATGTACTTATCTTGTCAGACAACAGCACGGTCATTGACTACCTAAATCATCAAGGCGGCACCAGGTCGAGATCCCTTATGATGGAGACAGAGAGGATTTTCAGGATAGCAGAATCTGCGATCACTCAAGGCACGCCATCTAAAGGTATCTGACAACATTGTAGCCGACTACCTGCGCCGTCACAGATTAAGCCAAACAGAATGGACTTTGAACCAGGACGTTTTTCATCAGATCTGCCAATTTGGGGTATACCAGAAATAGATTTGTTTGCAAATCAAAGGAATCGGCAGTTAGACAGGTTTTTTTCCCTAGATCCGAGAGAAGAGCCGGAGGGAATAGACACACTTCTGCAGAAATGGGGCTTCCAATTTTCATACACCTTTCCACCCATTCCAGTAATTCCTGTAGTGTTGAGAAAAATTCGAAGGGAGAAGGCCAGAGTCATCATGATTATCCCCTTCTGGCCAAGACGGGCCTGGTTTACATGGCTCAGAATACTGTCTGTATCGGACCCCTGGATTCTGCCAGACACACACAATCTTCTCTCTCAGGGGCTGAACCTTCATCCTCAAGTAGAGAGGTTACACTTAACAGCCTGGAACTTGAAAGGGGCCTTCTGACAGTCAGGGCGTTCTCGCGAAACTTAGTGTCCACGCTTCTCTGTAGCAGGAAACCCGTAACCTCTCTCAAATAGGCTGCAGTGTGGGAGAAATTTCTTGAAATCTCAGCCTGTAAACTATTGGGGTAGCCACAATGGGTCCCTCTGGCAGAAGTTTTGTAATTTCTGCAAAAAGGTCTTGAAAGGGTCTGTCTACCAGTGCACAAAGTGCAAGTGGCAGCTTTAGGTGCACTCTTTGACCGGAAAATTGCAGATTATCCTTGGGTGCACAGGTTCATCAGGGCCTCATTTACATCTAGGCCACTAGCAGGTCTTGAGCTAGCCCCCTGGGGTCTTAATTTGGTACTGAATGCCCTCACAAGACCCCCGTTTGAACCCATCACTTCAACCTCCATCAAATCACTCACCCTTAAGGTAGCTTTATTTGTGGCATTAACATCAGCCAGGTGTATTTGTGAATTGCAATCCATTTCCATTTCCCCTCAATTTACCACTATTCTGGACTACAGGATAATATTTAAGCCAGACCCAGCCTTCATGCCCAAGGTCAATTCGAAATTTCATAGGGGGGCAGAAGATTGTTTTGCCTTCCTTCTGTGAAAATCCTAGCTCACATGGGGGAACACGTTTTACCTTCATTAGATGTTAGGAGAAGCGTCCTCAGGTATTTGGAAGTAACTAAGCCCTAGCGGAAATCCTCCGCCATGTTTATTCTCTTTGGCGGTCCGAATAAAGGAAGAGCGGCCACCAGGTCCACTATTGCTAAGTGGGTAAGGGAGGCCATTAGTCTGGCATACTCAGAATCAGGACAGACCCATCCTCAGGTGAATAGGGCCCATTCTACTAGGGCTATATCCACTTCCATCAAATGCCTCAGTGGAGCAGATCTGTAAGGCTGTTGTGTGGTCATCACCCTTCACCTTTTTCAAGCACTACCATTTGGATTTGGGGCTTTCGGATCTGTCCTTTGGGAGAAAGGCACTCTCTGCGGTGGTCCCACCCTAGCATGCTTCTATTTTATTCTCTCACATACGGTGCTATCATGGGATAGGAAAAGATAATAATTACTGCATTTTTTGTTTTATAAAACGCACCGGATTATAAGACGCACCCCAAATTCAGAGTTAAAAAAAAGGTCTAAAAAAAATAAATATATATGGGGTCTGTTTTATAATCCGGTGGTGTCTTATCACTGTGCTGGGGCTGCAGGCTTTGCTCCACGCTGGCTCTACTCTGTTCTGTCCTGGCTCTGCTCCGTGCTGGCTCTGCTCTGCTCCATGCTGGCTCTGCTGTGCCCCGTGCTGGCTCTGCTCTGCCCTGTGCTGGATCTGTTCTGTGTGGGGGGCGGCGAGGCATGGCTTAGTCTGAAGATGTGCTTCAAACAAATGGCGCCCAGAGGCAGTGCGTGCGCAGATGGAGCTCTTGAGCCAAGAGCTCCATCTGGGCACGCGCGGACTCTGGGCGCCATTATTTCAAGTTCTTACCACTGACATCGTCAGAATGGCTTGTATCTCGCTGGCCTCCACCGACCACAGCAGCCGCCGCCGACCACAGCAGAAGTGCCGGCCACCGCCGACCACAGCAGAAGCGCAGTCTGCCGCCGACCACAGCAGCTCCACCAGCCGCCGCCGCCGCACACAGCAGCTCCACCGGCCGCCATACAGAGCCTCTGCCTCCTGTGACTCCTCTCAATCATGACCTGGTAAGTTACATTCGGATTTTAAGACGCACCCCTCATTTTCCTCCCAAATTTTTGGAAGGAAAAGTGCGTCTTATAATCCGAAAAATATGGTACTTACCAGTAATTGGATTTTCCAGAGCCATGACAGCACCGTGCTAGTTCCCTCTCTTCTTTCATAAGTATATTGTAGAAAAAAAAAAAATAATAATGAAAAAAAAACCAAAACACAACTATTTCTATTATAGACTTCACGGTGTATGAACTATGTACAGCACAAGGGGGCTTCTCCTGTTTGGTGATGGATATGTATTAATAAGGCGGTTACCTCTACAGTAATATAAACACACTAGGGTTTTAGAGAGGTACCGCCCCTTTTATTTTTCAGAAAGGTTTCCTGTTCCTGGGGGTGAATACAGTCTCTCACGTAAGGTGCTGTCATGGGATAGGAAAAGAATGAGGAACAATGGCTCTGGAAAATCCAATTACCGGTAAGTAATTATCATCTTTGCCATAGGTCAAATCGCACTAGTGGAGAACCAGCCATCCGAGTAACACAGATCCAGGCGCATACACAACTTCATAGCTCAGCAAGCACTAAAGCATTGGATAAATACTCCAGACAGTCATGTGTTGTACAACTACAACACTAATCATGAGCCAGAAAGAAGAGAATGCGATCAGACACCCATATACTGAATGAAGTGATTAACTTTATTAGACAAGTAAACAATGGTGGCAAGTTACACAAACAAACAAAGGGGACGCCATTCCAAAGGGTAAACCCAAAATATAAATAGCACAAGTGCTAAGCAGGAAGTAATAACCCCAAAGTGTCTATAGGCCATGCACTCACATTGGGAGGAATGATGAAAAATCCACATAATAGTGAGATTAATTGCATAAAGGACCCTAATATGCTACACAGTCATCTATATGGAACAACCAAGGTAGACCGATAGGAATGGCGTCCGCCCCAACGTCCATTTCGGCTGGAGAGCCTTCGTCGGGGGCTAAAGTAGATAAATGTAGTAGTTTGGAAATAATACAAAGATTCAGTTGATAAAGTGAAAGAGATAGGAGAGATGCCAGGACAAGTGTCAAACACTGTGTCAAATAGTACATGCACCGACGTGTTGCAGGTGTGGGCTTTTGGACTTGTACCTATGTGGCATTTCTAATTGCATCATTTTAGGAAAATGGGGTTTTGAATTTTGTTAGTAAAAAAAAAAAATAGAAACATTTAAAGGGGTTGTTAAAATAAAAATAACATATACTCACCTCCCGCAGCGGGGCTCATGTGACCATTATAATGTCACGCAAGCCCTAAGAGTCCTAGCATTGTCATCTCTGGAATGATGCCAGTATAGGAGTTGTATATGTTTTTATTTTACAAAGGTGATTACTTTTACAAGGGTCTGGCCACCTAGTAGACAACCTCTTTAATTGTGCGTGTCTACTTTTGAACACCTGTCTTATTAGTCCAATTTGACAACCATACATGACATACCTGGCCTGGTGCGATCCATAAACTATCACACAATGTAACCCTTACAGTGAACACAGTAAAAATAAATAAAAAAAAACGTGGCAAGAAACCATGCCTTTTAATCACACCTCTAAAATAAAAGTGGAATAAAACGTAATAAAAAAGACAAATATAAATAAAACTGGTAGAGCTGAAAATATCTTTTTCCGTAAAAAGCAAGCTACCATACAGCTCCATCAGTACAAAAAAAAACTCTAGCTTTCAGCTACATGCAAAAACAATTACTTTCTCTATAAAATTGTTTTTATTGTGTAAAAGTGGCAAAACATAAAAAAATATATATAAATGTGGTCTCACTGTGACCATACTAATCATAAAGGGCCATAGGCACTATGTACTTTAGGTGTCCTCCGCTGTACCTGTGCTCACTCACCCATACCTGTATGCTAGAACCTGCTGTACCTGTCAGTACCAGCTACTACCATCAGTACCAGCTGCACCCATCAGTACCAGCTGTATCTGCTACAGCTGCCATATCAGCTCTATCCTCAGTATCAGCATGAATCGGCTGCACCTGCCTGCACCAGAGACTGGGCCCATATCTGCACCCCCGACCCCTGGCGCCAGCTGTCACAGTACCGTGTTTTGTTGAGTAGCACCTGGCAGCTAACTTCCAGCACAAGCCTATCCTCACCATCAGAGGCTTTATTGAAAACAAGATAGTCAGTTATGCCCCTCCCGTTGAGCCGGTATTGTGGTCCAGTGGATCCACTCCCATTCACACCCATGAGCATAACAATAGGTAATACATAGAGATAGATATCCTGTCCACCGCCATGAACTTGAGAACGGCGGCAGCTATAGGCATAGAAGTGGTGTCTAGGTATAGTAAAGTAGCCATGCGTTACGCAATGAAACCACCTATAGCGCCACCTGGTGGAAAACAACGGAGTTAGCATTTTTATTTCCAAAACAGAACAAGATGAGCGCCATATGCATGACCATCATTCAATGTTTTGGGGGGTCATGGGTTTCATATCATAGCATTTCTGTATGCAAGGTGTTGATTCGCATTGAATTGATGATGCCCTGCAACTTTGTAATACACTTTTTTTCTCTATCTCGTTCCGTTTTTGAGATAAAAATGCTAACTCCATTGTTTTCCACCAGCTGGCGCTATAGGTGGTTTCATTGCTTAGCAAATGGCTACTTTACTATACCTAGACACCACTTCTATGCCTATAGCTGTTGCCGTTCTCAAGTTAATGGCGGTGGACAGGATATGGGTGGACACACTGTATACAAACATATAATTACACAACCCCCCTGACTTATAATAAAACTGCACCTTGTGGAGCTTATTGGTCAGATTTTTATGTTTAAATAAATGATGTGGGTCCCCCCTATTTTTGATAACCAGCAAAGGTAAAGTAGACAGTTGTGAGCTGATAATACCAGGCTGGGAAGATCCATGGTTATTAGGCCCTTCCCTGCTTAAATATAATAGTCTGAAGCCGCCCCAGAAGTGACGCCTTATATTAGATGTACTATTTCTGGTGCTTCACCTTGGCTGCTCCCAATTGCCCTGGTGTGGTGGCAATCGAGCTAGTGGTTTTTAGGGCTGATATCAGCTGTAGAGTGTCAGCTGGCATCAGGCCCTGGTGTTGGGAATGTAGAGGCGTCAGGCATCCCCATTACTAACCCAGTAGGTAAACAGAAAAAAAATACACAAAAATAGTTTATTTATAAATAAAGTCCCCCACAGTTCCTGGTTCACTATTTTATTTAAAAAAAAAACAAACCCATGCAGAACCACCATAATCCAGAGATTCCAATGTAATCCACAAATGGAAACCTGAAAGACATAATAGTGAGAAATAAAAAACAAAACACTGTCCCTCATTCACCAATTTATTAGAAAGCACAGTTCCCAGGTCCAATATAGTCCACCGGTTCCCACGTCATTCCTCGATTACATAGAATAAATGCTATGGAGCTTCAGAACAAGGCTTCGTAGGCTTTAAGCAGCAGCCAGTCCCGACTCATGCTTCACTTCTCGGGACTCAGTGGTGTGATGATAAGGTGTGAAAGTATGGTAGTCTCACAGTGGGAGAACTAAGCCAGTGCAAACAAATGAGCAGACCAAGGTGCAAAATTAAATAACAACTACACATAACCATTATAATATATTTAATACGCATGTAACCAATGCAGGAGCATAGATACCATATGAATGTGCCCCAGGGATGCACAGGGGGCACTTGACACTGAGGCCAAATAGGTTATTATTATCTATCTCTATTGCATTCACTGTTGTCTAAAATCGCAGGCAAAAAAGCAGCAAATCTGCAATCACTTTTATTTTTATAGTGTTTTTGACCGACTTCATTGAAGTCAATGAGTGAAAAAATGCTGAAAAAATTGACATCCTGCAGATTATTTTATGCATCAAATCTGCAAAACACAAATAAGCAACGTGGGCATGATAGTTCAGGATTCTCATTGACATCGCTGGCATCCTTCAGGTTTTAGGACAAATTTGCACTGAAAAAAGCATTAAAAAAAGCTATAAAAATACAACGTGTACAGACAGCCGTACCCTTGAGAAAAAGAAAACGACCTACACAGAAAAGGAGTATTGAGCCAAAGAATGAAAGGCATGGTGGCTCAGTGGTTAGCACTGCAGTCTTGCATCACTGGGGTCCTGGGTTCAAATCCCACCAAGGAGAACATCTGCAAAGAGTTTGTATGTTCTCCCCGTGTTTGCGTGGGTTTCCTCCCACACTACGTAAACATACTGATAGGGAATTTAGATTGTGAGCCCCAATGGGGACAGTGTTACTGATGTATAGAAAGCGCTGTGGGATTAATGGCGCTATATAAGTGAATAAATATTAATATACAGTATTATTATAAATACAATGCATAAACCAAAACTTTATTAGAAATGATCTAAAACAAGGGTAAAAGAAGAGGTCACTCAAAACAAATGATTGTACACAACAAATTGTTATATACACAAGGTTGCAACAAGGGTGAATGCAAAAAAATGTGTGGAAGAAGAAGTGCACAGTGGAAATAATGGTTAAACACTAATGACATACAGTTCTCATAAGGTCCACAAGATGGCAATAGATACTAGAAAGTTATGAGAAAGGCAAAATGCATGTAGAAATGAAATATAAAAAAAAAATCTTTATTTTTATAAAGCGCTAACATATTCTGCAGCGCTTTACATACATCAGGAACACTGTCCTCATTGGGGTTCACAATCTAAATTCCCTATCTGTATGTCTTTGGAATGTGGGAGAAAACTGGAGAACCCGGAGGAAACCCACGCAAACACGGGGAGAACATACAAACTCCTTGCAGATGGTGTCCTTGGTGGGATTCGAACCCAGGACCCCATCACTGCAAGGCTGTAGTGCTAACCACTGAGCCACCGTGCCGCCCACAATGAAATGAAAATGGTCTCTTCAGTGAGGAAGTAGACGAACTCTAGTGATATGAAATGAATAAATTATATGCACAAATGTGGGCAAAATGAAGATGAAAATAACCACAAAAGTGTATCACCCAGAGGTCCTTACTGTAGAACAATAAAAATACTATACCATATAACGGTGAATAAAAAGTGATCAAAAAAGCGAGGAAATATATGTTTCGACGCGCATGAACTTCATCCATAGTGGATGTCAGTAAAGGAAGGCCCAAAGAGATGAGGAACAACCTGGGTCTGTGGGCACCCCGACACACGTTTCACACAGTTCTTCCTGGAGGTGTCTACCAGGTGTGGAGTTGACTACTGTTTCTACCTGAGTGCAGAAACGGATAAGTTAGCACTCAACATCCTATGTGACCACCTCCTGGAGTTCTGGGCACGCCATCTGATGTCACCGCTGCCATCTCACACCAGATGTGTCACAGTGTGGGTGGGCAGCGGCAAGGCAGAAAGACGCACCATCACAGAAAGCACAGTAGAAATGAGTCGCATGATGTGGTCATGATAAAGATTATTGTATGAGAGACAGCATGTTGAAGTCCAATTCCATTAGAACAAAAACAGTGTGCTACTAGTTGTATGGGATGCTTATATAGAGAACAGCATGTTGCAGTGCAAATATGTATATAAATAGTATATAATATGCCAGTGCATTTAAAAAAAAAAAAAAACATGGATAAATAGATGGGCCACTAGAGGCAGTATAGCAATACAGGCAGCATAAAGAAAGTGCTAGTGCATCAAAATCAGGGCCAAGAGTTAATGTGGCCATAAAAAATGTGAAGCATATATATGAGCATAAAAAGTGGCGTAGCGATAAATAGTGTACCTTAAAGTGCAATGTGTTAAGAAAGTGCCTAGAGCCAAGATGAACTAATCAATGGACAGATAACAGTCTGAAAAAACGCATACTAACGTGCGAGTGCATGAGAAACACATGGACACAAAGGACTACATAACAATGAACAAAAGTGTAAAAAGCAACTTTTACATGTACCCACTGATTAAGTATTTACTTTTTACACTTTTGTTCACTGTTATGTTGTCCTTTGTGTCCATGTTTTCTCATGCACTCAAGCAATTTTCAGACATTGATTAGTTTAAGTAAAGGATTTTTCTCTGTGTTTTGTGTTTATTTCTTTTTACTTACAGTATTGTAATGGGGGTCTCATACATCCCTCCCCATTACTAATTCAGGACTTAGTGGCATGTTATGAACTGGTAATCGTGGACGATCACAAAAAAATCCCATTAATCAGGAAAAAAACAAAAACCACAAGAGTAGTTGGAAACTAAGCTGACCGCAATCCCCTATCTATCGGATAACACTAGAAGTAGCAGTGGGATGTTCCTAACACACCTAGACACCTCGTCACTGCTGGAGAAACTAGCTACACCTCAAAGATAGAAATGAGGAATCCTAACTTGCCTCGGAGCAGTCCCCAAAGGAATAGCAAGCCCCCAACATGTAACGACGGTGATGTAAGAGAACACAATACACAGAAAATATAGATTAGCAAAGGTGAGACCCGACTTACTAGATGCAACAGGACAGGAAAGATAACTGATTGCAGCCAGTAAAAAAACCTGCAAATAATACCAAACTGCTGATAGAAAAAAGACCTAAGACCACCTGGTCTTTCCCCCACTATATCAGGTACTCTTGTGCCAGAAACTTTAAGTAGAACTGCAGATATAATGGGAAGAAACAAAATCACAGAACAAATAATATTCAAAAGTGCAAATAATCAAGATCAGAACAGGGAGAAACTCCCTTTCTTGCTGAAGGAATTGCCCTCTCAAAAATAGCAGAGAGCCAGATCCTCACATACAAGAAAACAAACAAAGAACAAAATGGAAAAAAAACACAAACAGCCATAGGTGCAAAACCAGCAATTAGGAAAAGGAAACCTGCAGTCTTATCTGGAGTGAATTCTGGCGCAGAATAAATAGAAGAAACTGAAGGACAAACTCCAAGCCATCTTCAGAGGCAGAACCAAACATTTATCACCGGCAGCAGCTAAGCAGAAACTGCTCTCATATATACACCAGGCTGGTCAGCAATAGGACTTCCTGGATTCCCAATTAATACCAACACCTGTTTGAGTCCCAGATTCAGACTCAGCTTCATTACCATTCCTGGCCACCAGAGGGAGCTCCACACCAGCACCCACTCGGATGACATTCACAAAAGTACCCCCCCTTGAGGAGGGGTTACCGAACACTCACCAGAGTCACTGGGTCTGTCAGGATGGGCATGATGAAAGGCACAAACCAATCTGTCAGCGTGAATGTCAGAAGCAAAAACCCAAGAATTGTCCTCCTGATCATAACCCTTCCACTTAACAAGGTACTGAAGCTTTCGTCTATTAAGATGGGAATCCAAAATTTTCTCTATTTCATACTCTAGATCCCCTTCTACCATCCCAGGATCAGGAGGCGCCGCCATGGGAGTTGCTGGTTCCACATGTTAAAAGACTCAGGAACAGCCAAACGAAAAGATACGGGATTAATAATCTCCGAAATCTTATAAGGCCCAATAAATCTTGGCTTAAATTTAGAAGAAGCTCTCATAGGAATATTTTTGGAGGCAACCAAACCATGTCCCCCACTTTAAACTGGGGACCAACAGTCCTACGCCGGTTGGCAAACCTTTGGGCATTCTCCTGGGACCAAGGTTGTAATGACCACAATCGCAGAGGTCGCTACCGCGACTGGGCCCGCAGGGTTATAGGGGCCCGTCAGCCGCTCTGTGGAGCCGGCTCCTCTCTGAAAGAGACGAGATGCGCTGTGTAGTGTCCGACTATGCGACCGTCAGGGGGCCGGCCTGTGAGTCAGGGGGGCCCAGTGTCATTAGAGGGGCCCCTGACCTGGAGAGGCCCACCAGGCGTTTCTGACCTGCAGCAGAGCAGAAGTGCTCCTGCACAGAAGACAGAATCCATCCTGCCAGGACCTGGCCATGTGACTGTATGGGAGGAGACAGGTTTTCCGGGCAGAAAGCAGGAGAAGATACTGATTCCTGAAGGAGATTTGGACACATGACTGGTAATGAGAAAAGAGGGAACATGAGAGGGAGGGGGGCTGCAGGGTGATTGGAATATGAGGGCTGCAGACTGTGACAGAAGGATGAGAAGGGGTGCATAGTGTTTGAGAGGGGTAAGTTGGGGTACAGGCAGGGTGAGATATGTTGGGCAGGGTGTTTGACATATGGGGGTGTAGTGTGTGATATGGGGGGTACAGGCTCTATGGGGAGCAAAGTGTGTGACATATGGAGGCAGGGACGTAACTACAGCGGTCACAGGGGTAGGAAAGAGAAGAGAGGTACTTGTTTTTTTATTTTGCTGGCTACATGACACGTAGAGGCCCAGGGGGCGCTGGCTGCATGACACATGGAGGCCCTGGGGGAACTGGATGCATGACACATAGAGGCCGGGGGGGGGGGGGGGCTGGCTGCATGACACATAGAGGCCCTGGGGGCATTGGCTGCATGACACATGGAGGCCCTGGTGGGGCTGGCTGCATGATTCATAGAGGCCGTGGGGGGGCTGGCTGCATGACACATGGAGGCCCTGGGGGGGCTGGCTGCATGCTACATGGAGGCCCTGGGGGGGATGGGTGCATGACACATGGAAGCCCTGGGGGGCTGGCTGCATGCTACATGAAGGCCCTGGGGTGGCTAGCTGCATGATACATGGAGGCCCTGGGGGGGCTGGCTGCATGATACATGGAGGCCTGGGGGTGCTGGCTGCATGATACATGGAGGTCTATAGGACTGCATAATAAACATGAAGGACACCTTATACATGGACTAGGGGTGCATTATACATGGAGGAGTATGGGGCTGCATAATACAAAATGAAGGACACCTTATACATGGAATATAGGGGTGCATTATACATGGAGGAGTATGGGGCTGCATAATACAATATGATCTATGGGATGGCGTTATAATACATATAGGACTCTGGGAGCTACATTATAATATATGGAGGACTATGGAGACTACCTTACACGTGGACTATGGGGGTGCGTTATAAAACATGGAGGACTATGTGGTGCAGTATAATACATGGAGAACTATGGGGAAGTGCATTATAATACATGGAGACCTATGGAGGTGCATTCTAATATATGAAGGGTTATGTGGGACCCTTTATACTATATGGAAGGCTATGTGGGGGCCATTATAGTATTTGGACAAAGATACAAGCATGGGATTAAAATGTTTTGTACTGAGGGAAAAGACTCTTTCCCTCAGCACCCGGCTTTCCCATGCTCTGCTGTACATCTTCTCTCAGCACCCAGCTTTCCCATGCTCTGCTGTACATCTTCTCTCAGCACCCAGCTTTTCCATGCTCTGCTGTACATCTTCTCTCAGCACCCAGCTTTCCCATGCTCTGCTGTACATCTTCTCTCAGCACCCAGCTTTCCCATGCTCTGATATGGGAAAGCTGGGTGCTGAGGAAAAGATGTATGGCAGAGCATGGGAAAGCTGGGTGCCGAGGACAAGATGGATATCAGAACATAGGAAACTGGGTGCTCTGGGTAAAAGCGAAGTGTCAGCGTCATTATCCTGTACCCGAGTGTCAGTGTCATTATCCCGTACCTTAAGTGTCGTTGTACGTGGAAGGGGGCCCCGGTCCAAATTTTGCACCAGGGCCCATCAAACTCTAGTTACGCCACTGCCTGGGACTGAAACAATTTGTCAACTACTTGACCCCAAATCCGCTGCATTCTCTCCACCACAGAATCAACTCCCGGAGAGGCCAAAGCCTCAACCTGCCCTGAAGAAAACCTGGGATGAAACCCAAAATTGCAGAAAAACAGAGACATCAAAGTAGCAGAGCTCATCCTATTATTGAGAGCAAACTCTGTCAATGCCAAATACGAAACCCAGTCATCCTGATCTGCAGATATCAAACACCTCAAATAGGTTTCCAAGGTCTGGTTTGCTCTCTCAGTCTGACCTTTGGTCTGAGGATGAAACGCAGAAGAAAAAGCCAGCCCAATTCCTAATTTAGAACAAAATGCCCTCCAAAATCTGGACACAAACTGAACTCCTCTGTCTGACACAATATTCTCAGGAATACCATGTAAACAAACCACCTGTTGAAAAAACAAGGGCATCAACTCTGATGAATACGGCAACTTAGGCAATGGTACCAAATGGACCATCTTAGAAAATCTATCACAAATAACCCAAATAACCGTCATCCTCTGAGAGACAGGATGATCCAAAATAAAATCCATAGCGATATGAGTCCAAGGTCTCTTAGGTACAGGCAATGACAATAACAACCCACTAGAACATGAACAACAAGGCTTGGATCTAGAACAAACCCCACCAGATTGCACATAACTCCTGACATCCCGAGATAAAGAAGGCCACCAAAAAGACCTACTCACTAGATCCCTACTACTAAAATTCCCAGCATGACCAGCCAAGACGGAACAATGAATCTCAGACATAACTCTACTCCTCCATTGATCAGGAACTTACAGTTTCCCCACAGAACATCTCTCAGGTTTGTCCCCCTGAAATCTTTCAAGTGCTAACTTCAAATCGGGCGAAATGGCGGAGAGGACCACACCTTCACTCAGGATGGTAGATGGCTCAGCAACATCAAGAGAAACTTCTAGAGAGGGCATCTGCTTTAATATTCTTGGTGCTCAGTAGAAAAGAGACCACAAAATCGAAACGCGTAAAAAATAGAGCCCACCTGGCCTGCCTAGGATTCAGTCTCTTGGCAGATTCTAATGATCAGTGAGCACCACAATTTGATGTCTAGACCCCTCCAACCAATATCTCCATTCTTCAAAAGCCCACTTCATAGCCAATAATTCTCAATTACCCACATCATAGTTACGTTCAGATGGAGAAAATTTCCAAGAGAAGAAGGCACAAGGCTTCAGTTTGGAAGTTATAGGATCTCTTTGAGACAAAACAGCTCCTGCTCCAATCTCTGAGGCATCTATCTCCACTTGAAACAGAAGAGAAACATCAGGTTGCTGCAGGACTGGGGCGGAAGTGAACCTCTTTTTAAGCTCCTGGCAGGCCATAATGGCCTCTGGGGTACAATTCTCAACATCATCTTTCTTTTTGGTCAAATCCATCAAAGGCTTAACAATACCAGAGAAATTGCCTATAAATTTATGGTACAAATTTGCAAAACCCAAAAATTTCTGAAGGGATTTCAAAGAAGTTGGCTGAACTCAGTCATGAATGGCCTGAACCTTGACCGGATCCATTTCAATAGAAGATGAGGACAAAATAAACCCCAAAAAGGAAATGTTTTTGTACGCCAAAGAGATATTTTGACCCCTTAACATACAATGCATTGTTCTTAAGTACCTGAAAAACTGTCCGAACTTGCTCAACACGAGAGTCCCAATCATCAGAAAAAAATCAAAATATCATCCAAATAGACGATCAGAAATTTACCATTAGTTCCCGGAAAATATCATTCATGAATGACTGGAAGACGGAGGGGGCATTAGTGAGCCCAAAAGGCATCACTAGGTACTCAAAATGCCCCTCAGGGTATTAAAAGCCGTCTTCCATTCATGACCCTCCTTAATTCGAATGAGATTGTATGCCCCTTTAAGATCAAGTTTAGTGAACCATTTAGCTCCCTTAACTCTGGAAAACTGATCTGACATCAAGGATAATGGATACTGATATTTAACAGTGATTTTATTAAGAAGGTGATAGTCAATACAAGGTCTCAATGACCCATCCTTCTTGGACACAAAGAAAAAAACGCCACCCATAGGAGACAAGGATGGTCTAATATGACCTTTCTCCAATGACTCCTTAATATAAGTTCGCATAGCATCATGTTCAGGCACAGGCAAATTGAAAATCCGTCCCTTAGGAAATTTGCAACCTGGCACTAATTCAATAGCACAATCACACTCCCTATGGGGAGGCAAAGAATCAGAACCAGTCTCATTAAACACGTCAAGGAAGTCCGACAAATATTCAGGTATATCGTGTCTGAGCAGAAATAGACAACACAGAAAGGTCATTATGCACACATTGACAACCCCAACTAACTACAGATAAGGATCTCCAATCTAGAACTGGATTATGGGTCTGCAACCAAGGGAATCCCAGTACCAAAATATCATGCAAGTTGTGTAATACTAACAATTTACAAACCCCCTGATGAACTGGCACAACCTTAAAATTACCTTGGGGTTTATTTTCAGCTATAGGAGTAGCATCAATGCCCCTTAAAGGAATAGGAGTTTGTAAAGGCCCATAGGAAAACCCCAATTCTTAGCAAAACCAAAATCCATCAAGTTCAGTGCGGCCCCTGAATCAAGAAAGTCCATAGCCAAAAATGAGGATAAAGAGCAAAACAGAGAGACAGACAAAAGAAATTTAGGTTGCACAGTACCCACAGTAAACAAATGAGAAATCTCTTTTCCCGTTTATGGCAGACAGAGATAGTGTGAGACGCGTCACCACAATAGAAACACAACTTATTTTTCCATCTAAAACCCTACCGCTCAGCATTAGAGAGAACCCTATCACACTGCATAGCCTCTGAAGACTGTTCCGCAAGCAATACATCAGAAAGGATCGTTTTGTGTTCGCGTAAACGTCTATCAATCTGAATGGCTAAAGTTATAGAGGCATCGAGACCCGAAGGGATAGGAAATCCCACCATAACATCTTTCACAGTATCCGCAGAGCGGAGGGAAAGACCTACAGATGTGCCTTTATAGGGAGCGCAGGGAAAAACCTGCAGATGTGTCTTTATAGAGAGAGGAGGAAAAATCCTGCAGATGTGTCTGTATAGAGAGCGGAGGGGAAAATCTGCAGATGTGTCTTTATAGAGAGCGGAGGTAAAAACCTGCAGATGTGTCTTTATAGAGAGCGGAAGAAAAAATATACAGATGTGTCTTTATAGAGAGCGGAGGGGAAAACCTGCAGATGTGTCTGTATAGAGAGCGGAGGGGAAAATCTGCAGATGTGTCTTTATAGAGAGCGGAGGGAAAAACCTGCAGATGTGTCTTTATAGAGAGCGGAGGGGAAATTCTGCAGATGTGTTTTTATAGAGAGCGGAGCAGAGGTAAAAACCTGCAGATGTGTCTGTATAGAGAGCGGAGGGGAAAATCTGCAGATGTGTCTGTATAGAGAGCGGAGGGAAAAACATGCAGATGTGTCTTTATAGAGAGCGGAGGGGAAAACCTGCAGATGTGTCTTTATAGAGAGCTGAGAGAAAAACCTGTAGATGTGTCTGTATAGAGTGGAGGGGAGAACATGCAGATGTGTCTTTATAGAGAGCTGAGGGATAAACCTACAGATGTGTTTTTATAGAGAGCAGAGGGAAAAACCTGCAGATGAGGCTGTATAGAGAGCGGAGGGGAAAACCTGCAGATGTGTCTGTATAGAGAGTGGAGTGGAAAACCTGCAGATGTGTCTGATAGAGATCAGAGGGGAAAACATGCAGATGTGTCTTTATAGAGAGCGGAGGGAAAAACCTGCAGATGTGTCTTTATAGAGAGCGGAGGGAAAAACCTGCAGATATGTCTGTATAGAGAGCGGAGGGGAAAACCTGCAGATGTGTCTTTATAGAGAGCGGAGGTAAAAACCTGCAGATGTGTCTGTATAGAGAGCGGAGGGGAAAATCTGCAGATGTGTCTTTATAGAGAGCGGAGGTAAAAACCTGCAGATGTGTCTTTATAGAGAGCGGAGGGAAAAACCTGTAGACGAGTCTTTATAGAGAGTGGATGGAAACTTCTGGTTTCACCTGTATTACAAAAAGCGATAATACAAAAGCACGTTTTATTTATCAAGGAAAAAAATAATTTTGCCCTATAGAAATACAAAAAAAATCTCAGTGTAAAAAAAACATTCATGTTTGACTTCTGCTGATTACTCCATAAAAAAAATTGAGCAATTCCCTAAGAAAAAAGCATTAAACCATTAAAAAGCCATGAAATCATTCCAATTGTAATGCTGATATACAGTATATGTGTAGCAATCCCTGAGAAGACCTCGCTCCTTTGTCCTGAAAATATCAGCTCAAATTTTAGCCGCATCCGTCAGGTCACGTGCTCGGCGCGCTGCAGCCATATTGGTGGAGGACTGTTTTGTGGTTGGTTTTTTTTTGCCACACAGCGATGACGAGCTATGTCGTCTCCGAGCGGCCATCTTGGGAGTGGCTGGCTGTATGACGGATGCCCGGAAGGGATGCGAGTGTGCTTCCTGTGAGCAGCGCAGACCGCTACACAGAGCTGTAACGGGGATGAGCAGAGACTGAGGCCTCTGCTGCTGTGGGAGGATGTCGGCCAGCGCGGTCTACGTGCTGGACCTGAAGGGCAAGGTGAGAGGCGCCTCTTTCTCCCGGCATCTGTGCGCTAACAGGCGGCAGAGGCTACATAGGGGATAATCGGGGAGCCGTGAGGGCTGCGAGCAGTCACGTGATCCCTGTGGTTCCTCTGCCTCCTCATGGGTCAGCAGGGAGCTGCACTGTAGGTGACTGACAGGCCTGACATCTGCACTGTGGCTTCTCTTCTGGAATCCACAGTGGGTCCTGCTAATGTGCTGCTGTAGCTTCTCTTCTGGAATCCACAGTGGGTCCTGCTAATGTGCTGCTGTAGCTTCTCTTCTGGAATCCACAGTGGGTCCTGCTAATGTGCTGCTGTAGCTTCTCTTCTGGAATCCACAGTGGGTCCTGCTAATGTGCTGCTGTAGCTTCTCTTCTGGAATCCACAGTGGGTCCTGCTAATGTGCTGCTGTAGCTTCTCTTCTGGAATCCACAGTGGGTCCTGCTAATGTGCTGCTGTAGCTTCTCTTCTGGAATCCACAGTGGGTCCTGCTAATGTGCTGCTGTAGCTTCTCTTCTGGAATCCACAGTGGGTCCTGCTAATGTGCTGCTGTAGCTTCTCTTCTGGAATCCACAGTGGGTCCTGCTAATGTGCTGCTGTAGCTTCTCTTCTGGAATCCACAGTGGGTCCTGCTAATGTTCTGCTGTAGCTTCTCTTCTGGAATCCACAGTGGGTCCTGCTAATGTGCTGCTGTAGCTTCTCTTCTGGAATCCACAGTGGGTCCTGCTAATGTGCTGCTGTAGCTTCTCTTCTGGAATCCACAGTGGGTCCTGCTAATGTGCTGCTGTAGCTTCTCTTCTGGAATCCACAGTGGGTCCTGCTAATGTGCTGCTGTAGCTTCTCTTCTGGAATCCACAGTGGGTCCTGCTAATGTGCTGCTGTAGCTTCTCTTCTGGAATCCACAGTGGGTCCTGCTAATGTGCTGCTGTAGCTTCTCTTCTGGAATCCACAGTGGGTCCCGCTAATGTGCTGCTGTAGCTTCTCTTCTGGAATCCACAGTGGGTCCCGCTAATGTGCTGCTGTGGCTTCTCTTCTGCAATCCACAGTGGGTCCCGCTAATGTGCTGCTGTGGCTTCTCTTCTGGAATCCACAGTGGGTCCCGCTAATGTGCTGCTGTGGCTTCTCTTCTGGAATCCACAGTGGGTCCCGCTAATGTGCTGCTGTAGCTTCTCTTCTGGAATCCACAGTGGGTCCTGCTAATGTGCTGCTGTAGCTTCTCTTCTGGAATCCACAGTGGGTCCTGCTAATGTGCTGCTGTGGCTTCTCTTCTGGAATCCACAGTGGGTCCTGCTAATGTGCTGCTGTAGCTTCTCTTCTGGAATCCACAGTGGGTCCTGCTAATGTGCTGCTGTAGCTTCTCTTCTGGAATCCACAGTGGGTCCCGCTAATGTGCTGCTGTGGCTTCTCTTCTGGAATCCACAGTGGGTCCTGCTAATGTGCTGCTGTAGCTTCTCTTCTGGAATCCACAGTGGGTCCTGCTAATGTGCTGCTGTAGCTTCTCTTCTGGAATCCACAGTGGGTCCTGCTAATGTGCTGCTGTAGCTTCTCTTCTGGAATCCACAGTGGGTCCTGCTAATGTGCTGCTGTAGCTTCTCTTCTGGAATCCACAGTGGGTCCTGCTAATGTGCTGCTGTAGCTTCTCTTCTGGAATCCACAGTGGGTCCCGCTAATGTGCTGCTGTAGCTTCTCTTCTGGAATCCACAGTGGGTCCTGCTAATGTGCTGCTGTAGCTTCTCTTCTGGAATCCACAGTGGGTCCTGCTAATGTGCTGCTGTAGCTTCTCTTCTGGAATCCACAGTGGGTCCTGCTAATGTGCTGCTGTAGCTTCTCTTCTGGAATCCACAGTGGGTCCTGCTAATGTGCTGCTGTAGCTTCTCTTCTGGAATCCACAGTGGGTCCTGCTAATGTGCTGCTGTAGCTTCTCTTCTGGAATCCACAGTGGGTCCTGCTAATGTGCTGCTGTAGCTTCTCTTCTGGAATCCACAGTGGGTCCTGCTAATGTGCTGCTGTAGCTTCTCTTCTGGAATCCACAGTGGGTCCTGCTAATGTGCTGCTGTAGCTTCTCTTCTGGAATCCACAGTGGGTCCTGCTAATGTGCTGCTGTAGCTTCTCTTCTGGAATCCACAGTGGGTCCTGCTAATGTTCTGCTGTAGCTTCTCTTCTGGAATCCACAGTGGGTCCTGCTAATGTGCTGCTGTAGCTTCTCTTCTGGAATCCACAGTGGGTCCTGCTAATGTGCTGCTGTAGCTTCTCTTCTGGAATCCACAGTGGGTCCTGCTAATGTGCTGCTGTAGCTTCTCTTCTGGAATCCACAGTGGGTCCTGCTAATGTGCTGCTGTAGCTTCTCTTCTGGAATCCACAGTGGGTCCCGCTAATGTGCTGCTGTAGCTTCTCTTCTGGAATCCACAGTGGGTCCCGCTAATGTGCTGCTGTAGCTTCTCTTCTGGAATCCACAGTGGGTCCCGCTAATGTGCTGCTGTAGCTTCTCTTCTGGAATCCACAGTGGGTCCCGCTAATGTGCTGCTGTGGCTTCTCTTCTGCAATCCACAGTGGGTCCCGCTAATGTGCTGCTGTGGCTTCTCTTCTGGAATCCACAGTGGGTCCCGCTAATGTGCTGCTGTGGCTTCTCTTCTGGAATCCACAGTGGGTCCCGCTAATGTGCTGCTGTAGCTTCTCTTCTGGAATCCACAGTGGGTCCTGCTAATGTGCTGCTGTAGCTTCTCTTCTGGAATCCACAGTGGGTCCTGCTAATGTGCTGCTGTGGCTTCTCTTCTGGAATCCACAGTGGGTCCTGCTAATGTGCTGCTGTAGCTTCTCTTCTGGAATCCACAGTGGGTCCCGCTAATGTGCTGCTGTAGCTTCTCTTCTGGAATCCACAGTGGGTCCCGCTAATGTGCTGCTGTGGCTTCTCTTCTGGAATCCACAGTGGGTCCTGCTAATGTGCTGCTGTAGCTTCTCTTCTGGAATCCACAGTGGGTCCTGCTAATGTGCTGCTGTGGCTTCTCTTCTGGAATCCACAGTGGGTCCTGCTAATGTGCTGCTGTAGCTTCTCTTCTGGAATCCACAGTGGGTCCTGCTAATGTGCTGCTGTAGCTTCTCTTCTGGAATCCACAGTGGGTCCTGCTAATGTGCTGCTGTAGCTTCTCTTCTGGAATCCACAGTGGGTCCTGCTAATGTGCTGCTGTAGCTTCTCTTCTGGAATCCACAGTGGGTCCTGCTAATGTGCTGCTGTAGCTTCTCTTCTGGAATCCACAGTGGGTCCTGCTAATGTGCTGCTGTGGCTTCTCTTCTGGAATCCACAGTGGGTCCTGCTAATGTGCTGCTGTAGCTTCTCTTCTGGAATCCACAGTGGGTCCTGCTAATGTGCTGCTATGGGCTCGGCCTGTGATGAGCAGAATAGCATCTAGCAGAAATGGAAACTTCTCAGTGATGATGGTGGGATGATAGGCATATTCTAATATTGGCAAGGCCCCTGTAAGAACTGCGCTGATGGTGCCAGTGTGAGCGGCCTCTGCCCTGTATCCATATCCCTCCTCTGCCGACTGATATTTGGGGTGACGCGTGATCAAATCTAAATTCAGCGTGAAATTGGCCATCAATCAATTTATAAGAAGAATATGAAGGCTGCTGTCAGAAGGAGCTTACTGACGGATTCACCTGTAAGGCTTCATCAGAAGGAGCTTACTGACTGATTCACCTGTAAGGCTTCATCAGAAGGAGCTTACTGACGGATTCACCTGTAAGGCTTCATCAGAAGGAGCTTACTGACGGATTCACCTGTAAGGCTTCATCAGAAGGAGCTTACTGACGGATTCACCTGTAAGGCTTCATCAGAAGGAGCTTACTGACGGATTCACCGGTAAGGCTGCTGTCAGAAGGAGCTTACTGACGGATTCACCGGTAAGGCTGCTGTCAGAAGGAGCTTACTGACGGATTCACCGGTAAGGCTGCTGTCAGAAGGAGCTTACTGACGGATTCACCGGTAAGGCTGCTGTCAGAAGAAGCTTACTGACGGATTCACCTGTAAGGCTGCTGTCAGAAGGAGCTTACTGACGGATTCACCGGTGAGGCTGCTGTCAGAAGGAGCTTACTGACGGATTCACCTGTAAGGCTTCATCAGAAGGAGCTTACTGACGGATTCACCGGTAAGGCTTCATCAGAAGGAGCTTACTGACGGATTCACCTGTAAGGCTTCATCAGAAGGAGCTTACTGACGGATTCACCTGTAAGGCTTCATCAGAAGGAGCTTACTGATGGATTCACCGGTAAGGCTTCATCAGAAGGAGCTTACTGACGGATTCACCTGTAAGGCTTCATCAGAAGGGGCTTACTGACGGATTCACCTGTAAGGCTTCATCAGAAGGAGCTTACTGACGGATTCACCGGTGAGGCTGCTGTCAGAAGGAGCTTACAGACGGATTCACCGGTAAGGCTGCTGTCAGAAGGAGCTTACTGACGGATTCGCTGCTGTCAGAAGGAGCTTACTGACGGATTCACCGGTAAGGCTGCTGTCAGAAGGGGCTTACTGACGGATTCACCGGTAAGGCTGCTGTCAGAAGGGGCTTACTGACGGATTCACCAGTAAGGCTGCTGTCAGAAGGAGCTTACTGACGGATTCACCTGTAAGGCTGCTGTCAGAAGGAGCTTACTGACTGATTCACCGGTATGGCTGCTGTCAGAAGGAGCTTACTGACGGATTCACCGGTAAGGCTGCTGTCAGAAGGGGCTTACTGACGGATTCACCGGTAAGGCTGCTGTCAGAAGGAGCTTACTGACGGATTCACCTGTAAGGCTGCTGTCAGAAGGAGCTTACTGACGGATTCACCGGTAAGGCTGCTGTCAGAAGGAGCTTACTGACGGATTCACCTGTAAGGCTGCTGTCAGAAGGGGCTTACTGACGGATTCACCTGTAAGGCTGCTGTCAGAAGGGGCTTACTGACGGATTCACCGGTAAGGCTGCTGTCAGAAGGGGCTTACTGACGGATTCACCGGTAAGGCTGCTGTCAGAAGGAGCTTACTGACGGATTCACCTGTAAGGCTGCTGTCAGAAGGAGCTTACTGACGGATTCACCGGTAAGGCTGCTGTCAGAAGGAGCTTACTGACGGATTCACCTGTAAGGCTGCTGTCAGAAGGGGCTTACTGACGGATTCACCGGTAAGGCTGCTGTCAGAAGGGGCTTACTGACGGATTCACCGGTAAGGCTGCTGTCAGAAGGAGCTTACTGACGGATTCACCGGTAAGGCTGCTGTCAGAAGGAGCTTACTGACGGATTCACCTGTAAGGCTGCTGTCAGAAGAAGCTTACTGACGGATTCACCTGTAAGGCTGCTTTCAGAAGGAGCTTACTGACGGATTCACCTGTAAGGCTGCTTTCAGAAGGAGCTTACTGACGGATTCACCTGTAAGGCTGCTGTCAGAAGGAGCTTACTGACGGATTCACCTGTAAGGCTGCTGTCAGAAGGGGCTTACTGACGGATTCACCGGTAAGGCTGCTGTCAGAAGGGGCTTACTGACGGATTCACCGGTAAGGCTGCTGTCAGAAGGAGCTTACTGACGGATTCACCTGTAAGGCTGCTGTCAGAAGAAGCTTACTGACGGATTCACCTGTAAGGCTGCTGTCAGAAGGAGCTTACTGACAGATCACCTATGGTCCAGTACTACGGTATATAGTAATAAATGGTATAGTAATCACTATTGGAGGGAATCTATCAGCTGTTTTTTATACCTAATCTGAGAGCAGCATAATGTAGGGGCAGAGATCCTGATTTCAGCGATGTCACTTACTGGGCTGCTTAGTGTAGATTTGTTATAATTACTGTTTTATCAGCAATAGAATATTATTAGCTCATGTCATCCTCCATATTCATGAGCTCTATATACCCTGTCCTCCAGCACTGATTGGCAGCTTTCTGTATAGACTGCCCATGGGCAGAAAGCTGCTAATCACTGGTGTGCCCGGGGTTATACAGAGCTCAGCATTCAGAAAACTGCTAGATCTGCAGCAGAGAAAACATTAATTTTATAAAAAAAAATTGCTGCAAACAGCTCAGTAAGTGACACATCGCTGGAATCAGGGTCTCTGTCTCTACATTATGTTGCTCCCAGATGTAGGAGCAAAAACCTGGTGAAGTACAAATAACATCCAATACTACATAACACTGGCCAGTTGTATATATGTTATCAGACAGCTATAACTATATAGTCACACTGGATTAAAGGGAATCTGTCAGCAGGTTTTTGCTCCCCCCATCTGAGAACAGCATAGTGTAGAGACAGACCCTTGCAAGGAGAAAACTCTGGACATTGAAATGATCTGAATTATGTGTTTGGGAATTTAATGACTAGCAATGTCGGAGTATTCTGAAAATAGAGGATGCTGGAATTGTGTCCATTGCCACCTCAATTTCCTGGCCACCTTCCCCCTTCTACCTGCCGTTGTTATCATCACACAGTGCACTAGGCAGTGCTGTTCTTTTGGGCTTCTTCTCGTATAAGCTCCTTTGATGTGTTATTAGGGAGGTTTGTTCCTTGTCACATGCAGCGGCTCACGGCGTGCCATTCTGCAGACTATGCTCAGGACTTTCTATCCTAGCAGGGAAGGATTAGGAGATTTGGCTGCTCAGTGAGCGGGGCGCCCCGGCCTGTATAGTCTGGGAGTTGTGGGACATGCATGGCCGAGTCAGCAAACATCTGCCTATTATTATATGCACACATGACTTTAGTTCTTTGTTTCCCACTTGATATATTTATAATCATGTGCCATTGTTTGTTTTTGTTTTTATTCTTTCAGGTCCTCATTTGTCGAAATTACCGTGGAGATGTGGACATGTCTGAGGTTGAACACTTTATGCCAATCTTAATGGAAAAAGAAGAGGAAGGGGCACTGTCACCGATCCTGGCTCATGGCGGAGTCCGCTTCATGTGGATAAAACACAATAATTTATATTGTATCCTTTCTCTCTGGTTAGACTGTGTGTAGATGCTCAGGTAAAAGGGGGTTCCCAGATTTTTAAAAACTGGTCAAAGGTTACAGTGCTTGCCAAAAGTATTGGCACCCCTGCAGTTCTGTCAGATAATACTCTGTTTCTTCTTGAAAATGATTGCAATCAAATTCTTTGGTATTATTATCTTCATTTAATTTGTCTTCAATGAAAAAATAAAAAAAAAAATGTCATAAAGCCAAATTGGATATAATGCCACACCAAACATAAAAAAGGGGGTGGACAAAAGTATTGGCACTGATTGAAAAATCATGTGATGCTTCTCTAATTTGTGTAATTAACAGCACCTGTAACTTACCTGTGGCACCTAACAGGTGTTGGCAATAGCTAAATCACACTTGCAGCCAGTTGACATGGATTAAAGTTGACTCAACCTCTGTCCTGTGTCCTTGTGTGTACCACATTGAGCATGGAGAAAAGAAAGAAGACCAAAGAACTGTCTGAGGACGTGAGAATCCAAATTGTGAGGAAGCATGAGCAATCTCAAGGCTACAAGTCCATCTCCAAAGACCTGAAAGTTTCAGTGTCTACGGTGCGCAGTGTCATCAAGAAGTTTAAAGCCCATGGCACTGTGGCTAATCTCCCTAGATGTGGAAGGAAAAGAAAAATTGACGAAAGATTTCAACGCAAGATTGTGCGGATGGTGGATAAAGAACCTCGACTAACATCCAAACAAGTTCAAGCTGCCCTGCAGTCCGAGGGTACAACAGTGTCAACCCGTACTATCCGTAGGCGTCTGAATGAAAAGGGACTGTATGGTAGGATACCCAGGAAGACTCCACTTCTTACCCCGAGACATAAAAAAGCCAGACTGGAGCTTACCAAAACTTACCTAAAATATTTTGGAAGAATGTTCTCTGGTCAGATGAGACAAAAGTAGAGCTTTTTGGGAAAAACCATCAACAAAGTTTACAGGGAAAAAAAAGAGGCATTCAAAGAAAAGAACACGGTCCCTACAGTCAAACATGGCGGAGGTTCCCTGATGTTTTGGGATTGCTTTGCTGCCTCTGGCACTGTACTGCTTGACCGTGTGCATGGCATTATGAAGTCTGAAGACTACCAACAAATTTTGCAGCATAATGTAGGGCCCAGTGTAAGAAGGCTGGGTCTCCCTCAGAGGTCATGGCTCTTCCAGCAGGACAATGACCCAAAACACACTTCAAAAAGCACTAGAAAATAGTTTGATAGAAAGCACTGCAGACTACTAAAGTGGCCAGCAATGAGTCCAGACCTGAATCCCATAGAACACCTGTGGAGAGATCTCAAAATGGCAGTTTGGAGAAGGCACCCTTCAAATCTCAGGGACCTGGAGCAGTGTGACGTCGCTGTGACGCCGCACGACCAGCCCCCTTAGAAAGGAGGCAGATCGCCAGCCAGAGTGATATGCCCGTGTCACACAAACGATGGGGGCGGGTACGCACGCTAGTGATATCTGTAAAGATATCGCTATCGTGTAAAGCCCCCTTTAGGCTAAGGTAATTAACCCGATGTGTACTGTGGCTAGGAGTGCAGGGAACAGGAAGCCGGCACTGGCAGTGTGAGAGCGGCGGACGCTGGTAACGAAGGTAAATATTGGGTAACCAAGGTAAGGGCTTCTTGGTTACCCAATGTTTACCGTGGTTACCAGCGTCCGCAGAAGCCGGCTTCTACTGCCTGCACACGTAGCAGAGTACACATTGGGTAATTAACCCGATGTGTACTGTGGTTAGGTGTGCAGGGAGCCAGCGCTAAGCAATGTGCGCTGGTAACCAAGGTAAATATCGGGTTGGCTAGCCGATATTTACCTTAGTTACCAAGCGCAGCATCGCTTCCACGCGTCGCTGCTGGCTGGGGGCCGGTCACTGGTTGCTGGTGACAACTCACCAGCAACCCGTGTAGCGACGCTCCAGCGATCCCTGCCAGGTCAGGTTGCTGGTGGGATCGCTGGAGCGTCGCTTAGTGTGACATCTCACCAGCAACCTCCTAGCAACTTACCAGCGATCCCTATCAGGTTGTATCGTTGTTGGGATCGCTGGTAAGTTGTTTAGTGTGACTGGGCCTTTATATAGACAGGTGTGTGCCTTTCCAAATCAAGTCCTATCAGTTTAATTAAACACAGCTGGACTCCAATGAAGGAGTAGAACCGTCTCAAGGAGGATCACAAGGAAATGGACAGCATGTGACTTAAATACGGTATGGGTGTCTGAGCAAAGGGTCTGAATACTTATGACCATGTGACATTTTAGTTTTTCTTATTTAATAAAAATGCAAAAAATGTCTACATTTCTGTTTTTTTCTGTCAAGATGGGGAGCAGAGTGTACATTAATGAGAATTTACCAAATGGCTGCAATATAACAGAGTGAAAAATTTAAAGGGGTCTGAACTCTTTCCGTACCCACTGTATATTATATGCTCTGTAATCTTGTGAGTTGCCAGTGTATTATCCTTAGCAGTGCCCCAGTGGTCGCCACATCCAAAAAGAACGCTTCTGTGTCCTTGGTATTCTCCTTCCTTTACAAGGTGGTTCAGGTGAGGAGAGTTACTTTTTCCTCTATTTTACAATGGTCGAGGCTGTGGAAGTAATAACAAATGATCATTAACAATTTGAAAATGCTCCAAGTTGTGGTAAAACTACATTTCACCAAGGTCGCTACATGTGTCTGTATTCATATCCAGATATCAATCAGTAAAGAAAGGGGGAACTTACAAAATTACCTCCCCGCATAGCACACTCTGAACAATTATAGGAAAAGCAGGAGAAAAACAGAGTAAAGTGCAAAAGTAAATCATTTTAATGATAGAACTGGCACAAAGGGAAATTGGCAGAGCAATCTACGGGCATGTGGGTAAACATCAAATGTACAGCATATGGCATAACCAATAAAAAATGGTACAAAACAAGGGTGCAATCATAGTCCGGATACATAAAAGGCACTTACAAATGCCCAAATATACATAGGTAAGATAATATAAGAATGTTTAACATGAATACATAAATAGTATATAGGGCAACAGATATTTTAAATGTAAAGTGCAGCAGGTAGGGGTAGTAGGAAAGCCCCGCAGGTGTATATTGCACAAAATATTGCACACCGTCCTAGCAGCATAACATAGCAACAAATGTCAGCATCACAAATTCATCATACCCATTTGGGTACAGACATAATCAGGACATATGAAAGATACTTATGTGTGCTCAAATATGCAGAAATTAAAGTATCATACAAAAAATCAGACAAATGTTGCAATGTAAAAAATCAATACTGTATAGGACAACAGAAATTTTATACACTGTGTGCAGAATTATTAGGCAAATGAGTATTTTGATCACATTATACTTTTTATACATGTTGTCCTACTCCAAGCTGTATAGGCTTGAGAGCCAACTACCAATTAAGTAAATCAGGTGATGTGCATCTCTGTAATGAGGAGGGGTGTGGTGTAATGACATCAACACTCTATAATAAGGGGTGCTTAATTATTAGGCAACTTCCTTTCCTTTAGCAAAATTGGTCAGAAGAGAGAATTGACGGGCTCTGAAAAGTCCAAAATTGTGAGATGTCTTGCAGAGGGATGCAGCAGTCTTGAAATTGCCAAACTTTTGAAGCGTGATCACAGAACAATCAAGCGTTTCATGACAAATAGCCAACAGGGTCGCAAGAAGCGTGTTGGGCAAAAAAGGCGCAAAATACCGAGATCTGAAGAAGCGAGGGCGCATGCGCCGCCCTCTCAGACACCAAACACTGTATGCGGGCTTCAAAAAACATGGCACCGGAGATGAGCGCTATGCGCAGGCACCAACTCTGACGTCGTGTAACTGAAGATTAGAAATTTGCATACAGCCAGAGAGAGGGAGGAAAAGGCGGCGGGGGGCGGGAATCATGTGCATAACCCGCCCGATACTATCTGGAGAGGTGCACATGTCAATCAAAAAGTGGATGAATTTTCAAACCTCATAAACCTGGATTTCACAGCCTAACCATCCGAGCTGCCCACTAATGGTATGTACAGCTTGTGCCTGATAGTGCCAGTACTGCACTGGCTTTACCTTATATACCAAAATCCTGATGTTTGGTTCCCTTTAAGACTGATTTTTCAAAGTTTTAATGTACTGATGAAATGAGAGTGACTCTTGATGGGCCAGATGGATGGGCCAGAGGCTGGATCAGTAAAGGGCAGAGAGCTTCACTCCGACTCAGACGCCATCAATGTGGAGGTGGGGTACTGGCATGGGCTAGTATAATCAAAGATGAACTTGTGGGACCTTTTCGGGTTGAGGATGGAGTGAAGCTCAACTCCCAGACCTACTGCCATTTTCTGGAAGACAACGTCTTCAAGCAGTGGTACAGGAAGAAGTCGGTATCGTTCAAGAAAAACATGATTTTCATGCAGGACAATGCTCCCATCTCATGCATCCAACTACTCCACAGTGTGGCTGGCCAGTAAAGGTCTAAAAGCTGAGAAAATAATGACATGGCCCCCTTGTTCACCTGATCTGAACCCCATAGAGAACCTGTGGTCCCTCCTAAAATGTAAGATCTACAGGGAGGGAAAACAGTACACCTCTCAGAACAGTGTCTGGGAGGCTGTGATGGCTGCTGCACACAATGTTGATTGTAAATAGATCAAGCAACTGACAGGATCTATGGATGGTGGGCTGTTGAGTGTCATCATAAAGAAAGGTGGCTATGTTGATCACTAATTTTTTGGGGATTTTGTTTTTGCATGTCAGAAATGTTTATTTCTAAATTTTGTGCAGTTATATTGGTTTACCTGGTGAAAATTAAACAAGTGAGATGGGAATATATTTGCTTTTTATTAATTTGCCTAATTCTGCAGAGTATTAGTTACCTGCACAAACAGATATGCTCCTAAGATAGCCAAATCTAAAAAGAACCCACTCCAACTTCAAAAATATTAAGCTTTGATATTTGAGTCTTTTGGGTTGATTGAGAACATAGTTGTTGATCAATAATAAAAAAAACTCTCTAAAATACAACTTGCCTAATAATTCTGCACAGTGTATGTAAAGTGCAACAAATAGAGGTAGTGAAGAACCCCACAGGTGTATATTGCACAAAGATATTACACACTGCCCTAGAAGCAAGAACAAAATGTATGCTCATCACAATTCATCATACTCATTGCGTATACCAGCATAAGGTCCAATAGATGGCAGCAGAGAGGTCCCTCGATACCTGGACCCCGACGTATGTTTCACGATCTTAGAGTATAATCACTTCATCACTCCCCCTGATGAGAATTACTTAGACTACCCTTCTTAATCAGTTTCCAAAACGTAAGAAAGACAGGCAACTCACCGTTCAGTGGAAAGTATTCAGAGGACTTTTAATCTTCAGGCATATAGGGGAGGGGTAGAGATGGATGCACACCAACGACGGCCATTTCACACCTGACACAGGTGCTTCTACTGGGCAAATCCCGTAGAAGCACCTGTTTCAGGTGCGAAACGGCCATTGTTTGTGTGCATCCATCTCTACCCCTTCCATATATGCCTGAAGATTAAAAGTCCTCTGAATATTTTCCACTGACTGGTGAGTTGCCTGCCTTTCTTACCTTTTGGAAATTTACATGTTCTGGATCTTTGCAGCGCACTACACGGAGTGGATTCAGCTTGACAGCTTGTTGATCAGTGCGAAACTGCGCTGCATGTAAGCGGGTCTTCATAACAGCAGCAGAGCTGCGTTGTTCTATTTGACTCAAGGCAGGGAATAGTGCCTGTTTTTTTTTCCTTCTTTGAATTGTGACTTTTCTTAATCAGTGTGTTCCCCCCCCCCCCCCAAGTAAAATAATAAGTTATATCCATCTAGATGCCAGTGGCATTCTAGTGGCGTTGGCACTGGCTCTCCTGGGGCTCTCATAACATTATGTGATCCCTGTGGCCAGTCTGGAACAGCTTCACTCTCCTCTCTTTTGGATGTAATTAACATCCGTAGGAAGCGAGAGCTGCGGCTTCTTTCTCACAGGCGCCACGGGACAGTCAGTGCCAACATCGCTGGAAAGGCTCCAGCATTGGAGGTGGGTAATAGGTGTTACTATTCTGCAACAGGGAAGCATAGTGATTAAGACAGGTTGTCCGAATAGTGGACAACCCCTTTAAGCAGTTTACACTTGAGAAGCTTGTTGTTTTTGATTGCAGATACCCTTATGCTCCTTCGAATCCACTTTAGCCTCTGGTGATAAAAACTACTCCGAAAACTCTGAAAATGTGCATGCTTAAGATGAATGATGATGTTTTGTATGCGCCTTTGGACATTTAACTAGTATGTTCATGTTGACCTAGGTATTTTCTGAATATTTCAAAGAATTGGAAGAAGAAAGTATCCGGGATAATTTTGTTATAATATATGAGTTGCTAGATGAATTAATGGATTTTGGCTACCCACAAACCACTGATAGCAAAATTCTGCAAGAGTGAGTATTAACTAGCTTGTTTGTATGGAAGGCTTACTTTACTTGGGGCCTGTTGGGTCTCCACATATGTATTCTTCATATTGTCAGATAACCCCCTTGTGTTCTTAGGAACAAACTAAATAAGTCACCCTATGCATCAATTATGCAAATTAATGCAGTTGGACCTCACTAATTATTTTGGGGTCTATTTGATGTACTTTGTAGAATAAATGCAAAACTTTCTTTAGTTTTGTGTAAAAAAAAAAAAAAAAAAAAAAAAAAAAATAGCCTAAATGTATGTAGCTGCTGGGGATGAAGGTCTCGGAAGCAGGAGATTCTAGGGCAATATAGAATATTATTTATGACATGCCAAATGTATATAGCATTTATGTTTTGCTATTTTTGTACAAAAAAAATATTTTTTTTTAAACTTAACCGTCCTTAATTTTTTTTTCTAAAACTGATGCTCTGGGTTTCGTTTTCACTGGTACAAGTTTTGGGTACAAATAACAGTTTGATCGTCACCTTGGTGCTTTTACTCACTTTTTTTGGTCATTGTGATAAACGTACTGCGCACTGACAAGGACCAATGTTAAAGCACCACTCCAGCGTTTTGTTTTTTTTTTTTCCAGGGCTGCTGGTGTGCTTTTAATCTAAGGTTACTGCCACTACTCTTATACTGACACTCCTGCATTTTCACCTTTTTGTCAGCGTTGCTCCCTTCCCGCTGCACCATCTTGGACCGCAACTTCTGGCAGGAAGTAAGAGGTTACGCAACAAACACTCAATGCAACTCTGAGAGCCAGAATGAGACTCTCATAGATTTGTATGAAGTTGTGACCTACGTTTCACTCCTTTAAACATTGCCACAGGTGACAAACTGCTGAAGACCAACAGAGCGTAGGGTCAGGGAAAAGCACTACTCCAGAAAAAACGTTGGAATGGTTCTTTAATCAATTGGGTAGTTCACGTGAACATTCTTCCGTATGGACCGTGTGTAGGGAGAAAAAATATTAATATCATCCCCCCCCAAAAAAAATATGGATGCCGTATGAATACATAGGAAACTGTATTTGGCCTTCTATAATTTTTTTAATTATGTGTAAAAATGGATGCCCAACCGATGTCAGAAGCAGATGTACAAATGGTGTAAGATGAACAATGTGTATGGAAAATCATCCTTTTTTTTTCAGGATTTTTCATACTCCTATTCCATTTTTTTGTGGGCCACAGGAACGTGACTTCCAAGTAGTGGACATCCACTTTAAGTGGATTTCACTATTGAAAGTTTTAAAAACCTTTTGTGTCACAGTGTAAATATCATGTATTGTCTGTGTACTTTTTCTATTGAAAAAATTGAAGCTTGTGGGGGTGTACAGTTCTCATGCTTGCTTTGGTTTTCCAAAGAGCGGTCATGTCGTCCACAACATAAACTTGACCTGAGAAGAAAATTTTTTAGAAATGTGTATATAAACAAATCTTAGATTTTTCTTCTGTCTTATTTGTGCAGGTATATAACACAAGAAGGACACAAGCTGGAAACTGGTGCTCCTCGCCCTCCTGCCACGGTCACCAATGCTGTCTCTTGGAGATCAGAGGGAATAAAATATAGAAAAAATGAAGTTTTTCTGGATGTGATTGAGTCAGTCAATCTACTTGTAAGTGACTGCATTAGTCCTAAAAAGCGACCCTCTGGTTCATGAGAAATGCATACTTAAAATACCTTGTGGTTTCTTTTGTAAAGATTTCTTGCATGGTTCCATTGATTTCCATTTCTATCTTCCTTTCTTGGCTGCCAGCCTCTCAGATTAGTCTGTATATACTGTGCTTAGGTGGTCTGAAACATTCCACTTGTTGTCAGATGTACTAGTTCTGATGAGGTGGGGAGTGTCACAGCTCTCCGAAGCCCAAGGTGAAGCAGCCTGGAACCTGCTTCTGAGGAATCATGCTGAATATGTTAGCAGGCCCGGCGTCAGCACTCGGCAAACCCAGTCAAATGCCAGGGCCCTGGGCTGCTGGGGGGACCTACTCGCAGTGGCAGGGGGGCCTGGTGCCAGTGCTGTAACCGCCCCCACCGAGGATTGCACTTTCAATTGTATTGGCATCGCAGGTGCCGATACAATTGAAAGCAATGATGAGAGGCGGAGCGGCGCGCTGAGACTGTCGGCGTTCTAACAGCTCTGCAGCGGAGCGCGGTGATGTCACCACTGTGCGCCTGCAGTGAGGTCAGAGCAACAGCAGTGAACGCACTGAGGAGACCGGTGCAGTGGGGGAACAAGAAAAATTGAGTATGTATGTAATCGTAGTGGCCAGACGACCATAGGGCTGCATTAAATGATATAGAAATATCTCTGTCAGTGTATATGACTGCGTATAGATTTATGTCTATTTATGTGTTTTTTGCGAATTTCTCTTTTAATATATATGTGTACGTATGCCTGTATGTGTATATATCTGTGCATGTTTGTGTGGATGGGCCCCACTGAGACTCTTTCGCCCAGGGCCCACAAAAAACTGGAGCCGGCCCTGTATGTTAGGTTGTCTTGCTAAATTCTACTAAAAAGGGGGCTGAAAGCCCGTACTTACGAAGCGCTCACTGATATCCTAATCAGGCACGAATACTAAGATTCTTTATAGCAAGATACTATTTATTTTAATAGCACATGAATAATCAATGGTACATGGGCATTAGAACTACTTTATAGTCATGAATCTTATACAATAACAGAAATATGCATCAACATTACCGTATGTTGTAGCACTCCTTTCTCGTCGGAGGGACTCAATTAGTGAGAAGGAAACAACATGGCATCTGCATCACAGGAACAGTGCGTCCACTTGAGCGTCCTGGAAATGTCCCCATCTCATTAAGAGACTCCTGTATTTTTATAGGAAACTTTGTACGTCGTGTGCACTGAGTGGTGAATTGGTGACCAGCATGTGACAGCTGAGTCATGTTCATGTAACTTGATCACAAGCTGCTGTGGGTACCAGTAGATTCCTGCACATTTAGCCAGTTGACCACTGGCCAACCACAGTTTCCTGGAGATATTGCAATGAGCCGTAAATTTTACATGCCAGTTTTCTTACACATGTTTTAAGCTAACCTTGAGTTTCCTGTAAGTGGAACTGTAAACATTCCTTCCTCATAATCGTGGTTTGTTCAAGACTTGTCTGACACGTATTCTTCATCATGGTAAAAAAAAAAAAAAATGGGTCAGCCAAAGGACATCTCTCTCGGATACTGAATTATTGATGGATCAAATAATATCTGGGATCACTATATGTTTTGATTATGATCCCTATCTAATCACACTCATTCTTCAGTCATATCACATTGGTATCATATAGGTAGTGTTCAGATCCTCTGTTACAGTCTACACAATATTTTCCTGAAAAAATGGCATATAATGCAGTGCTTTGGGTGTTTTTCCTGCTAAAATGACAGACCCTCACGATGACATAAGTGTGTGTGTGTGTGTGTGTGTGTGTGTGTGTGTGTGTGTGTGTGTGTGTGTGTGTGTGTGTGTGTGGAGGCTGTCTTTCAGGTTCTGGTGTTGTGTTAGCAGATTCAGCACTATGTCATTATCAATTGTCTGTTACTATATTCAGATCATGTTTTTCCAGGTCAGACTCTGTATAGTACATAGCAGGGACTAAGATTATCTTGGCATGGGATTTTTTTTTTTTTTAAGCCCCTTTAACAGAAATGGTACCAGTAAAAACACCGCCTCATCCCGCAAAAAACAAGTCTTCACATGAGTCTGACATGACATGACATGAGCCTTCAAAATTGGGTGATAGAAAAAAAACCTTAATTTTGTAAAAAAACATTTTTAATGTGATAGTGGCCACGTCTAAAAAAAACTTATTTAAATCTGGTATCGCTTTATTCGTACTGACCTGAGAAATAGTCGCCAAATCACTTCTACCGAAAGGTGATGCCATAAAAAATAGTAATAAACCAATTCTTCAACTGCTGTTGATTTTTTTTTTTTTTTCTTTCTGCCTTGCAGAACTAAGGCTCAGCTCACATTTGTTGTGCGCTGTACGCTGAGCACTTACACCGCTGTAGTGAGGCAGAGGGAGTGAACTCCCATCTGGCCTGTGGTCCGGTGGTATCCATGTTTTTACGTGTCTTTTTAGACATGCACACAAAAGTGCGGTGAACAATAGTTTTGTGCACCTTTGAAAAGACTTACACCTCTTAACAGAGGCCGAATGGAGTCAGGAGTAACTGCTGCCTCATTAGTGAATGTTTCTATCAGGGGTTTCATCTAAACCTTGTATTAAGGAGATGTAGATGGAAAGCCTAATGTAAGTGCTCAGCATAGAGGACAGGATAAATGTGAACTGAAACAAATTGATGCCACAAAATAGGATTCAACTCAACCCACAAATAAACAAGTCCCCACTCTCGTTCGTCATCTCATAATAGAAATATAGGAAATTTCGACATTACTGGTAGCACAAAGGCTCTGGAAAAGCGGGATGGCTCTCCACCGCCAAAAAAGAAATTCTGCAAAATTTTCACTCCCAAATACACATCCCTCCCCCTTCTGAGCATCACTATGTGCCTAAACCGCAGTCAATATCCACATTTTTGGCATTGTTGTAGTGAGGCGAGCCCACTTCATTTACGGGGTGTATGTCTCCAGAAGCACGATCTGAACACCATGCACGGGCACAACAATGTGCTTGGCACTGCAAGGGCTTATTTGCAATTTTTAATTCTGCAACATTCACTTTATTAGACTATGGGTTATGGATTTTTTCCAGAAACAAAGTTGTCACTACACCCATAGATGAATTTCCAGCGGGGTGTCCTTTCCAAAATGTGGTCACTTGAAGGGATTTCTTCTGTTCTGGCACTTAGGGGCCTTGCAAATGGAGTCTGTAAACTATTCTAGGAATATTTGTACTCCAAAAGTCAAATGGCGCTCTTTCCCTCTCAAGCCCTGACGTGTGGCCAAGCAGTACTGTACAGTCACATGTGGGGTATTGCCACGCTCAGGAGAATATATATATATATATATATATATATATATATATATATATATATATATATATATATATATATATATATATATATATATATATATATATATATATATATATATATATATATATATATATATATATATATAATTATATTATATTATATTATATTATATTATATTATATTATATTATATTATCGTTCCTTTGGGAGACCCAGACCATGGGGTGTTTAGCTTCTGCCTCTGGAGAACACACAAAGTACTACACTTAAAAGTGTAGCTCCTCCCTCTGAGCTTATACACCCCCTGGTGAGCCAGTCCCAGCCAGTTTATTGCTTTGTGTCAGGAGGCATACATCCACACATGCATTCTCATCTGATTTGTTTGACTTTTGGAAAGAGTTTGAAGAAAAGCGGGTCCATGTCTGGACTCCCGTTATGTCACTTCTCACCCCACTGTGTCGGCGGTGTTGTTAAGGTTGATTTACAAGGCTGCAGCCTTACATGCCGCGCTCCTTCACCATCCCTTCTGGGCTCTGGCTTGAAGTGGGAGCCAGCACGGTCTCCATGCCTGGCAGGAGTCCGGTCTCCATCCACAGCCCCTTGAGGATTCTGTTGGACCGGAGCACTCATCCCCAGGGACATGGCCCTGCGTCTCAGCAGCTAAGTACCTGAGACGTTTATGTTGGGGGTCCCAGTTCTTTATTGTAAGGGGAGAGTATGCTGTATGTGATTGTTTTAACTTTTCCGGCGGGTTCTCTAGCTTTTGCCTGAGAACCGCGCCGATGGTGCCTGCTTGTCGGCCTCGCCACTTAAATTTAGGCCCCGGCTTCGCCGGAGGCCTAGTTTCATTTTCCTGCTTTCGCATGTCACTCATGCAGAGGGACAGGTTCGGCTCCTCCCGGCGGCCGTTCTACACAGGGGAGGGACACTCCCCACTGCTGGGGCGTCCCTCCTTCCCTGCAGGTCTCTATAGCCCTCCAGTTCCCGCTCTTTTATAGGAACGCCCTCTTCTCAGGCAGAGTTCACTCTGCTCTGGGACATCTGCATTCTGCATCTCTGCTGAGGTGCTGCGACTGGGGGACCGGGCTTCGGGATCTGGAAGGCACACAACACCGCGCTCAGCGGTCTGGTAAGCCACAGCCGGTCTCCGGTTGTGGACCTCTGTATATTCTCCCTGGGGTTCATTCTCCACAAGGAGCAAGGGTCCAAAGCTTTATTCTGCATGCACTGCATGTAAGCTCCTGCTGCCTGAGCCGAGCACCTATCCACATTGTGATGTCTGTTCTAACTTGGCGATGCCACAGCCTGGAGTCTCACCCCCAGTGGTCTCTCAGGCTTCTGCTGCACCTGTGATTGAACACCCGGCCTGGGTAGAGTCCTTTTCTAGGTCCATATCCCAGTCATTTGCTGAGTCCATGGGACTTTTGTCCAGGACTTTGATGAATATGCATCAGCCTCCCTCACAGGGTGCCTCTAATACTCTTGACAGAGGACTCCTATCCTCTGACCTCCGTCCATCGGAGCTCACGGAGGATTCATCATCTGATTCCAGACCCCGTCCTTCTAAGAGAAGGCGCAGGGTTTCCTCCCCCTCCCCATCCCACGGCTCTGTCTCAAGAGCTGACTCTCAAGATGAGGAGGATGCCCTCACTGGGGGCTCGGAGGCTATGTATCCCATAGATTTCTCTGAGGGTGACTCAGATCTTAGTGATTTGATTGCTTCTATTAATTCTGTGCTGGATCTCAATCCGCCAGTGTCAGAGGATCAACTCTCTTTGGCAGAAAAACATCAGTTTACCTCGCCTAAGAGAGTGAAGTGTGTTCTTTAACCACTCCAGTTTTCAGACCGCTGTGACCAAACCCAGGGCCTGTCATGACAAACGCTTTCCAAAGCGTGGTTCTGATGCCCGGTTTCCATTTCCACCTGAGGTGGTCAAGGAGTGGTCTCACTCCCCAAAGGTAGACCCTCCGGTGTCTAGGCTATCAGCCCGGACCGTTGTGTTGGTGGCTGACGGCACCTCACTTAAGGATTCCACTGACCGTCAGATTGACCTTCTGGCCAAATCTGTGTATGAAGCTGCGGGGGCCGCGTTTTCCCCGACTTTTGCAGCAGTGTGGGCTCTCAAAGCCATCTCTGCTTCTCTAGAGGAGATGCATTCCCTCTCCAAGGAATCTATGCCTGAGATGGTTACCTTAACTGCTCAGGCTTCAGCTTTTTCATCTTATGCCATGTCTGCCATGCTAGAGGCTGCTCACCGCACTGCGGTGGCTTCAGCTAATTCTCTTGTTATCCGCAGGATTTTGTGGCTTCGAGAGTGGAAGGCAGATGCTTCTTCCAAGAAGTTTCTTGCTGGGCTCCCTTTTGCTGGTTCACGGCTGTTTGGTGAACAGCTGGATGAAATCATTAAAGAAGCTACTGGCGGGAAGAGTACTTCCATGCCACAAACCAAGACCAAAAAACCCGCCCAGGGTAGGAATCAATCGAGGTTTCGTTCCTTTCGTTCCTCCAACTGGTCATCCTCTAAGCCTTCCGCCTCGTCCGCTAACTCAGCCAAGGATCAGAAATCCAACTGGCGCCCAAAAGCGCGTCCGCAGAAGACCGCAGGAGGTTCTGCCACTAAGGCAGCTTCCTCATGTCTCTCGGCCCGCTCCAGCCACGTCCTTAGTCGGTGGCAGGCTCTCCCACTTTGGCGACGCTTGGTTAAAGCAAGTCTCCGATCAGTGGGTGAGACATCATATCTCACGGCTACAGGATAGAATTCTCTTCCAGCCCTCCAAACAGATTTTTTTCTCTCAACTCTCCCCTGCTCCAAGGCCGCCGCCTTCTCGCAGGCCGTGGCGTCCTTGCAGGCAAACGGAGTGATTGTCCCAGTTCCCGCTCAGGAACGGTTCAGAGGTTTTTACTCAAATCTCTTCCTAGTTCCAAAAAAGGACGGTACCTTCCGGCCCATCCTGGATCTCAAGCTTCTCAACAAGCATGTCCGGGTGCGGCATTTTCACATGGAGTCTCTGCGATCAGTCATTGCCTCTATGACCCAAGGGGAGTTCCTGGCGTCCATCGACATCAGAGATGCCTATCTGCATGTGCCAATCGCAGTGTCACATCAGCGTTGGTTACGTTTTGCGATAGGAGAGGATCATTTCCAATTCGTGGCTCTTCCCTTCGGGTTAGCCACGGCCCCTCGGGTATTCACCAAGGTCATGGCGTCAGTGATTGCGGTCCTGCACCTCCAGGGGTTAGCAGTGCTTCCTTATCTGGACGACCTTCTGGTCAAGGGTACATCCAGCGCAGACTGTCAGCGGAGTGTTTCGCTCACTCTCGCCACCCTAGCCCAATTCGGGTGGATTGTCAATCTTCCCAAATCCACTCTGACTCCGACCCAGAGTCTCACGCATCTAGGGATGCAGTTCGAGACTTTGCCGGCACTTGTGAAGTTGCCCTTAATCAAACAGCAGTCTCTCCGGCTAGCGGTGCGCTCTCTCCTGAGGCCCCGCCGTTATTCCCTCAGGCGCCTGATGCAGGTGCTGGGTCAAATGGTGGCCTCCATGGAGGCGGTTCCCTTTGCCCACTTCCATCTGCGTCCTCTGCAGCTGGACATTCTCCGCTGTTGGAACAAGCGGCCTTCCTCTTTACAGAGGTTAGTGGCTCTGTCGCCACGGACCAGGAGCTCTCTTCAGTGGTGGCTTCGACCCCTCTCCCTGTCCCAAGGGCGCTCCTTCCTGACTCCGTCCTGGGTGATTCTCACCACGGATGCCAGCCTATCCGGCTGGGGAGCGGTACATCTCCACCACAGAGCACAGGGCACTTGGACTCCGTCCGAGTCAGCCCTTTCAATGTGCTGGAAACCAGAGCTGTGCTTCTAGCTCTCCTAGCCTTTCACCACCTGTTGGCGGGCAGGCACATTCGAGTCCAGTCAGACAACGCGACAGCGGTTGCCTACATCAATCACCAAGGCGGGACACGCAGCCGCCTGGCAATGTTGGAGGTCCAACGCATTCTTCAATGGGCGGAGGACTCCAAGTCCACCATATCCGCAGTCCACATCCCTGGCGTAGAAAACTGGGAGGCAGATTATCTCAGCCGTCAATCCGTGGACGGTGGCGAGTGGTCCCTGCACCCGGCAGTGTTTCAGTCAATCTGCCGCAAGTGGGGCACTCCGGACGTGGACCTAATGGCATCCCTTCACAACAACAAGGTTCCGATTTACGTGGCTCGCTCCCACGATCCTCAGGCCTTCGCCGCGGACGCTCTGGTTCAAGACTGGTCCCAGTTTC